>NC_051411.1:36138649-36143649 GCF_015228065.2 Penaeus monodon
ACCCTAATCCTTTATTTTCTGCATTATGTAGGAACAGTTCTATAAAATTCAAAAGGTTTCCGTAAGATAACGCCTTTTATTGTTAAATCAGCTCTACAATCCACAATTTTTTGTATCATTAAGGTGGGACTCTCAAACCTGGGATATTCATATATAAACTAAGTTTCCGGGGTAACTTATATCATTTTTGTAATCCTCGATTTGAAATGTACACTTTGCATGATCCTAGGTTCAAAAAAAGGGGAAAATCTACTTTATACAGCATTAATTCTACAGTTATTTTATCCATGACAGATAGATCATATCAATTTTATTTCACTGTTGTACTATCTCCTTTGTCGAAATAATAGTACCGCTGCCACTTTCTCCCTCCTTATCGTTCCAATCTCAGAACATAAATAAAATTCTTATCTCCATAGCGTGCTCACGTATTATTTTTTATTGGATCCTAAGAAATAAAAAAAATCCATATTTTGCGGTATTACAAACTACTATATAAGTTTCACTAATTACTTATACAATGAAAAACTTTTGTTTTCGGCTGAATTAGGTTCTTTTCCATAAATTCTCAGCTCATTATAAGTACATTACAAAAGAAAAAGCTTTCCTCATTTGCGACAGGTTATAAATCACCAAAGTCTGTTTTATTTTCCTTAAAGTCCGTTGAGTTATGAAAATCGTAATTTGATACACATCTTCATCCAAAACGAATAAACAATAAGTTAATAATGCTACCTTATTATATTTTAAAATAAAGTCCTCTCAGACTTGCTGTTGAATGGGAATAACTTACCCTGCGAGAGCTTGGAAAGGCTGGTTATTGAATATGATATGGTAATAGGGTTAACTCTCGTGTTTTGCATTAGAGCTTCCAAATAGATTTCATTCAGAATATGTTTTATGTGAATTGTATAATGTATTTACACATTTTATGTGACTTAACTTACGGAAAATATTTACATGAAAGGAAGTAATAGACAAAAAAAAAAAAAAAAAAAAAGATAGATATATACACAGACCTTCACTTAATTACTTAGACAATAATATACGTTGTATTATCATCCAACACGATTTGTTACCTACACGTTTTAAGCACATTTCACTTTTATTTTTTCCTCAGCTAACAAGATTAGGAGGATACTTTTGATATATATAGATACTCTTTGATAACCGTTTTATTTATTTTTTCATGATATCTTAGTACATCAAGAGAAAACCCTCGAGGTCTACATTTATCATGTTCTTTTCGTACTTTAAAGGGTAGGACATATTCATTAAATTTAAGACTTTCATTAATTAATTTGCTGCGTTTTTATGAAGTGAAATGAAGTCTTTGCGTTCATGGCTGCATTTTCTCCCCCATTTTTTTAACATCAGATTAGTATCACGTGATCAGAATGATAGCAATAAAGTAATGACTGAAGATATGTTTGTAAAGAAGATTTTTCTTCTTGATTACCATAGATGAGCTAATATTCCATTTAGATAAAGCGGAATACGTTTTCATTGTCTTTAATGTTCTAGAATTCTAGTGGAGAAAAGTAAATATAAATAGTCTACGCATTCCTATAAAATTAGAATATTACATGTTCTATGAGGAAGATAAGTATAGATTATTCACTATATCACTATGTGTATAGGGATGGTGCACGAGGCTGATCACATGTGCTGGCAACCGCGAAGACAGGAATTTCGCAGACAAAGAGGAGCCAACTTATCCCATAAACCCATAAAGACTTGTGACAGGTGCTTTACGAGCCATGGAGAGCGTTTGGCAGGCGCAGGAAGAGGCCTTCTAACTAGGAGAAAATATTCATATTGATGCGTGGATTTGGAGGTAAGAGAGATCAAGAAAAGGAGTGTTTGTGTGTGTGTGTATGTGTGTGCGTGTGTGTGTGTGTGTGTGTATGTATATATATCTATATAAACATATATATATGTATATATATAAATATATATAAAATTTATTTTATATTTATATTTATTATATATATATCTTATCTATTTATTAATATATATATATATAAATTTCCAATATTTTATATCTATTTAAAATTATATATCATACATATATAGATATATATATATATTTTAATAATTATATTATATATTATTATAAAATAATAATATATATATCTTTTTATATTATTTTAAAAATATAAAAATATATATATATACTATTATTAAAATATTTTTATATATATATTATATATATAATTTTAATATATATATAATATATATATATATTTTATTTTAAATATAATATTTTTATATTTTATATACTAGATATTTTTGAAAATTTTATATGTTTAAAATTATATATATATATATATAATTTTATATTTTAATAAAATATAATATATTATTTTAATATTTATATTATATTATATATATATAAAATATATATATTTTATATATATTATATATGATTTATATTTTATTTTTTTTCCCCCCCAAATCTTTTATATACATATTATATATAAAATATATATTATATATATATAATTTTAAAATTTTAATTATATTATTAAAAAATTATATATATACATATATATTAAAACATAACATTTTGGGGCCCAAAATATATATTATAATATATATAATAAATATATATTTATATATTATTTTATATTATAGTATGTATTCTAATATATATTAATAATTATATTATAAAATTTTTATATATATATATTTAATATATATATATCCTATCCATATATGTGCATATATAATTTATATATATATCTAAAAATATTAAAATATATATATAAATATAAAATATATACATATCCTATATATATGTATATGTATATATTATAATAAAATATAAATAAAATTTTATTTTAAAAATTTAATTAAAATTTTTTAAAAAAAATTTTTAATTTTTTATATATAAAATATTAAAAAAAAAAAAAAAAATTGAAATGTAAAAAAAAAAATTTTTTTTAAAATTTTTTACATATATATAATTATATATCCCCACACCACACACACACACCCCCCAAAATTTTAAAATATAATATATATATGTAATATATATATATATATTTTTATAAATATATAAAATATTTTTAATATATTATATATATATTAAATCGCCCCCCCTACCCAAACCTTTAATTCTCTATATATATGCTTTTCCCTTTTTTTAAACGGTAGGTTAAATGCCCCTGAGCCGCCGGGGGGGGGGGGGTCACAGCATGATACTTAATTCTAGTTTTCATGTTGTAAATACTCTTGGGGGGAGTAGTGCCCCCCATTTTTCCTTTTTCCCACGAAGAGTGCCGGGGGTACCTTTTTAGGTAATCATTTCTCTACTTTCCCCAGCTTTTTGGCCCCGTACTTTTCTGGGGTGGCTTGGTCCCCCAGTGGCTAAAGGGGGGGGAATCAGGGTTTAAGTTTTTCCCTTTCCCAAAAGGGAAAAACGCGGGGGGGTCGGTGACCCCGAACCCCCGATTCGATTGCCAAAAGTGGCAGTCTTGGGGTCCCACGCTCCCAACCCTTCGGCCCCCTGGGGCCCTTTACGAAACATTGGGTTCCATGGGTTTTTTTTTTAGCAAATTTTGGGGCGGGGGTTTTTCCATTTTCCTTCAGCCCGGGTTTTTTTTTTTCGAGTCAAACCCTTTTCTATTTACCCCCCCAAATGACCCCGACTGGCCTTTTTGGCCCCCCCAGTGGCTAAAGGGAGGGAAACGAGGGGAAGTTTCCTTGGGCCCCAAGGGGAAACCCAAAGCGGGGGGGCCGGTGAAATCGAACCCTCGAAAATCCAAATTGCCGGGCGTGACAGTCTTGAGTCCCCACCTCTAAAACCCCTCGGCCACCCGCGGCCCCAAATACATATAATAAAATATATATATATATATATATTATATATATATCATATATTATAAAAATTATAAATATATATATATAAATCTGTCCCATCTACCTATTCATCTTTTATATGTATATAAATATATATATATAATATATATATATATATATATATATATATATATATATATATATATATATATATATATATATATATATATATATATATATATATATATATATATATACTATATATATATATATATATACATATATATATATATATCATATATATATATATATATATATATATATATATATAAAATATATATATATATATATATATATATATATATATATATATATCTGTCTATCTACCTATTTATCTCTCTATATGTATATATATATGTATATATATATATATATATAAAATATATATATATATATATATATATATATATATATATATATGTACACATACATATTTTGTGTGTATATATAGATGGACAGACAGACAGACAGACAGGCAGATAGATAGATTGGTAGGTAGATAGACACATAGAGAAGTAGATAGACAAATAGCTAGCTAGCTATGGGTGTGTGCTATTTTGCGATTTATCATATATATATATATATATATATATATATATATATATATTATATATATTATATACTATATATATATATATATATTTATATATATATGTGTATGTGTGTGTCTGTGTGTACGCGTACATATATATATATATATATATATATATATATATATATATATATATATATAATATATATATATATATATATAATTATATATATATATATATAATATATATATATATATATATATATATATATATAAATCTGTCTATCTACCTATTTATCTCTCTATATGTATATATATATGTATATATATATATATATATATATATATATATATATATATATATATATGTACACATACATATATGTGTGTATATATAGATGGACAGACAGACAGACAGACAGGCAGATAGATAGATTGGTAGGTAGATAGACACATAGAGAAGTAGATAGACAAATAGCTAGCTAGCTATGGGTGTGTGCTATTTTGCGATTTATCATAAACTGAAGTCCCCATTTATCACACAGAGCTCGATATGCATAACGGGACCTAAGTTAAATTTTCATTCTCGGATATACATTACTCG
>NC_051411.1:36168649-36173649 GCF_015228065.2 Penaeus monodon
AGAGAGAGAGAGAGAGAGAGAGAGATAGAGAGAGAGAGGCTTATAGAGAGGTTGAGAATTTGACAGTTGAAACAATGCAATATGACAATGGCCTTTATTGCGCTAATAGAATCAAACGTTGTCGAATCAGTGGTATATTTAATTCAAAATTAGCAGTATTTGGCATTAACCCTCAACTTTCGATCTTCTCTTTCTCTCTCACTCTCTCTCTCTCTCACTCTCTCTCTCTCTCTCTCTCTCTCTCTCTCTCTCTGTGTGTGTGTGTGTGTGTGTGTGTGTGTGTTGTGTGTGTGTGTGTGTGTGTGTGTGTGTGTGTGTGTGTGTGTGTGTGTGTGTGTATGTGTGTGTGTGTGTGTGTGTGTGTGTGTGCGTGCGTGCGTGCGTGCGTGCGTGCGTGCGTGCGTGCGTGCGTGCGTGCGTGTGTGTGTGTGTTTGTGTGTGTATGCGTGTGTATCTATCCATACATCGACAGATCTATCAATCTGAATATAGATCTATTTATATATGATAAGATGTCATGGCCTGAAAATTCTAATTTCCATATTCATGCACTTGACATGTTCCCCTACAACAATATGGGTAGGGTTGATGTCCTCATATCAAAATATTAAACTGATGAAATAATCCACAAATGAAAGGAGAAGTTAGTAAGCCCAATGACTTTGGGAAATAACATTAAAGATATTCATTTCCTGAATAATATCTGCCATTTCATTTGAACTCGATAATTTCACACAAAATATAAGTCATGAACCTGGGACCTATATTTTGCCAGATATGTGTTAATCTAATTAGTCATGCTTGTGTGTGTGTGTGTGTGTGTGTGTGTGTGTGTGTGTGTGTGTGTGTGATTATTTTGACTGTTTTTAAATCTAAAATCAGAACCGTACATTCGTAATTATAATTGTCAACTGACTTTTCGAATGATTCCTTTTGACGGCACTGATGATGGAGATTTTGCTTACCTTCGAAACATTTGAATAACTGTGTTAGTCTCTCCCTCTCTCTCTCTCTCTCTCTCTCTCTCTCTCTTTATATATATATATATATATATATATATATATATATATATATATATATATATATATATATATATATATATATATATATATATATATATATGTTATACAGTTTAAGCTACGATAGTTATTGAAATGCAATTGAGAAATAGATATATATATTCTACCATACTTGTGATCGTGGTTGTGTTAGCCTTCTCCTGCAATGGAAATCGCTCAGACTTTCATGCATAAATTTCCATGTTTGCCTTCATGCTCAACAGCATCCAATTTACTTGTGTGAGCACACCAGATTAAAGGGAAGCAGCTGCGATGTCTTGAGCATGACCGAAAGCCAGATGCTGCGATGTGTAAGAAAATCTCGCTTAATGCCAGGGGTATGTAAGTAATTTTATTTTCATATTTTGACTGTGTAGTTTATTTTCGTCAGTTTCCGAATAAATTTACGCACTTTTTCTTAGAGAACTTCCGATTAAAAGGTAATCTTAATAGCCATTGATAATTTCCTGAACAACTGCATGACTTTTGATGTCTAGCGCATTTATTATTATTATTATTATTATTATTAATATTGTTATTATTATTATTATTATTATTATTATTATTATTATTATTTTTATTATTATCATTACTATTATATATATATATATATATATATATATATATATATATATATATATATATATATATATATACATATATATATATATATATATATATATATATATATATATATATATATATATATATATATATATATATATATATTTACCATTAACCATTAATAAGGAGTTTTCGGAAACGCTGGTTTCATCTTTTCATATAATTCCATTCCCTTGACTGATAGTTGTTACAAGGTCACGATATTTTCATTAAGTTGACCTACACATCCTAACGAATGTGTGTCATTTCGAAGGTTAATAAACACGTAACTGAATAAATTAATCAATCAGAGAGAGAGAGAGAGAGAGAGAGAGAGAGAGAGAGAGAGAGAGAGAGAGAGAGAGAGAGAGAGAGAGAGAGAGAGAGAGAGAGAGAGAGGCAGAAAGAATAGAAGAGAAAGGGGAGAAAGAGATAACTAAACTGGGCAGCTGACAATTCCTCTGACAATATCCGTAAACTGATTATATATGTATAACCTAGACTTGATTATTGCAAGTGGGTCAGAAAACAAGCTGTGTATATTATGGAGGTATATTTGGAGTGCAAACAAGGAACCAACACCTAAAGAGTTGTGTATATGTGCTTTATGAATTACTAAACACTCCTACTCACTCTTCCCAGGCTATAGTAACGGTAGGTTCATGTTTGAGCCGCCGTGGTCACAGCATGATACTTAATTGTAGTTTTCATGTTGTGATGCTCTTGGAGTGAGTACGTGGTAGGGTCCCCAGTTCCTTTCCACGGAGAGTGCCGGTGGTACCTTTTAGTTAATCATTCTATAGTTAGTATAGTATAGTAGTATTATAAAATTATCAATGGCTATTGAGATTACCTTTTAATCGGAAGTTCTCTAAGAAAAAGTGCGTAAATTTATTCGGATTATATTAGTAGTTGTAGTAGTTTGCATTAGGACTGTCTGTTTATTTAAACAGTATGACCAATTCTTATATTAGGTACTTAAAATGTTTCGCCATACAAAATATATGTCTACGTTTATATGTATGTATGTTATGTGATACCCACATGTAACGTTAAGCCAAAATTACAAGGACGTCGTTATTACATTTTGCATAATGTGTAGTAAATCAGTAGAAAAAAAGAGGTAAACAGCCCTCCAAAATTATCTTCGTTAGGGTAAGACGCAATGAAATCACCAATGTCCGTTATCGTTGGGTTCAGTTTATCAGATAAATTGTACAAAATATGCGCTGGTCTCTTACGATTTGTATAGCACTATAATATGATCATATTATTTCTTCCGTGCCTTAATCAAAGGTTTCAGTGATAGTTATAATTCTCTTCTATTAAGGGTGACCGTGAAAGAAAGACTACCGAAAATAAGGAGGCTTTATATTTAGAACACACCACATACCATGTCCGTCAGTTTGGGGTTCAATATATAAAACTGTATACCCTGTGTTTCATACACGTATTCTAAGACATTCGGTTTCTGAATATTAGTCTTTTAAATAAAATACTACGAAATACTACACATTTCTTTCATACATAACAGAAAATTCCATATCGTAACTTTGTCAAGCGAAACAGAATGATTTGTTGATTCTGTGGTTCGGACGATGCAGGAAGCACATGCTCGCTAGCAGTCCCATGTAGTTGTAATGGGAATATCTCTGTGATGGAATAGTCTCAATACTGGAAACATTCTGCAGGGCACAGAACTCAGATATTTCGCGCATTTTTATGTTAGTTAATCAATTATCTCTTGAAAGTTTGTATAAATTGGAATCAAACTTCGAAGTGGTTTAGAAGAATATCGAAGTATTTAGAGAACAGTGATAATAAGGATGATTGATAATTGTCTCTGAACGCAATTATGAAATTACGGTAAGAGTTAACAGTTATGTAATTCTAAGTACTATAATAGAATATAAACCTGGAAGTGGTCAGACATATTATAAGGTTATAAGATAAACCTAAGATATATTTTGTAGGGAACACTGTAGTTCTAAGTGATTAGTTAACTTTTTTTCTGTTTATGTGTGTATTTATATCAGTACAAGCATTACACAATATTGACACCATCTATTTGTGCATGTATTTGTGCAAATACATTAACATCATCATAAAAATTCTGAAAACTGTTATTATAAATCTTAACAATGATTATCAGTGAATAGACTTTCTCAACCACTCATCAGTACTCAACATTTCAGCTTTATCAACCATTTTCTTCCCTTGGGTTACAGTTCCGATTCTGTGGACTAACGTTAACAAGGAGATACTTTGCATCAGTAATTGTTGTGATTCTTGAAATTTGTAATAAAGCTTCTACCCAAAAGTAATTATCAAAAAAGTCATACTACGAGTTTTCAAATGCTCAATGACGTTAAGCTGAAGGTATTATGAAGTTACTTAATTCCAGTGGAGAGTTGTCGTTGTGATTATCTAAAGCCACTGAAACACTGCTAGTGCTTGCTTACTGTGCCCGACCTTCAACGAGAAAGATACTGGTGAAGAGGAATAACTTCAAGTTGCAAACGGGGTGAATCAAGTAAAACCTGGGGAAACGGATAGTTTAAACGCCCCAAGACAAACAAACCGTGAATCTGTAACCTATAAGATTACTAAGAAAAGATAACAAGTCACTGTGTGTTCTGCGTAATCGGTTACCATCAATGATTCCTAGCATCTAGTGCCAGGGTTCTCAAAATGGTCGATATCGGCCCCAGGGGGTCGATGGGACCATCTAAGGGGTCGAAGAATACCCGGAGGGTCGATGAATAACGGTGAATGTTTACTGGGGATGAAAGGGACCATTCACGTATCCAATTTGAAATATTTGATAATCACTTATAAATAAAGAGAGAATATCAGACCCTGTATTTCTTTTATATTAATTCCATATTCCCGAAATTCAGACAATAGTTAAATTTCTGTAAATCTCCAGAAATTTTAGAAACTCTGGCAACAATACATTCAATCAACCTTTTCCCCCTCACCGCCTCTCGCAGCTCTACTCTCCGTACTGGATATATTCCTGTCCGCGCCCCGTACTGAGCGAGCGAGTGTATCCCTAACCCTGTCTCCCTCGCATACAGGAGAACCAGCAGTACACTCTTAGCTCACGCAAGTATTTTTCATGAACTGATTATTGTGACTAAGTTGAAAATTGTGTGTTGTAAACATAATGATTGCTGGTTCTTTCTTATCATCCTGTATATCACCTGGTACTAACTACTCAAATTGATTTTATCACCATATATTTTTTTTCTCTCCTTGAATTCAAAGCTAGGAGGTCGATAGAAAACTTGAGACGCCATTGCGGTCGATGTGTTAAAAAGTTTGAGAATCCCTGAT
>NC_051411.1:36178649-36181149 GCF_015228065.2 Penaeus monodon
ATGCACATATATATGTATCTCTCTCTCTCTCTCTCTCTCTCTCTCTCTCTCTCTATATATATATATATATATATATATATATATATATATATATATATTTTTGTGTGTGTGTGTTTGTTTGTGTGTGTGTGTGTGTGTGTGTGTGTGTGTGTGTGTGTGTGTGTGTGTGTGTGTGTGTGTGTGTGTGTGTGTGTGTGTGTGTGTGTGTGTGTGATCTCTTTCTATATACATATATATATATATATATATATATATATATATATATACATATTTATGTATATGTGTATATATTATGCATATATATATATATACATATATATATACATATACATATATCGAGTGCCTGCCTAGCCACTGGGTGGCCAAGCCAGCCCAAGTCCCAAGCCCGGATAAAATAGAGAGAATGATTACCTAAAAAAAAAGGTAACACCGGCACTCTCCGTGGAAAGGAACTGGGGACCCTACCACGTACTCACTCCAAGAGCATCACAACATGAAAACTACAATTAAGTATCATGCTGTGACCACGGCGGCTCAGACATGAACCTACCGTTAAAAGAAGAATATATATATATATATATATATATATATATATATATATATATATATATATATATATATATATATATATTAGCAAACGTTTCAAAGATAAATCATATCTCCATCATCTGTGCTGTAATAGTGAACCAGAATAACATACATTAGACAGAACAGAACAAAACTGGTCAAAGAGGTTCTCTAAATTAACAATGGTAAGTAATTCGAACAAAAATAAGAACAATAATAGAAACAACACTGTTAATAGACAATAAAGGTATATGAAGAATATATATAATAAATAAAAAAGGATAAAAGGTATGAAAAAAAACTAACCAAACATGGGTGATAGACAAGGGAGTGAAAGCGCTAGTTCGTAAACAAGGTGGTTACAGAAGTGGTGTTGAGATCAGGTTTCATCCTACGAATCAATAAAGACTGCGAGATAACGACGTCTAGGCGTGAGGAGTGAGACGATAGAATTTTGAAATCTGTGTTGGAGAAAGGATGTGAGTGTGTGAGAGTGCCCTCTTATGGCCGAGAAAGATGGTCTGTTCAGTGCTAGTATGGTCTCCCCAAAGAACATAAACCTAATATTCCACTCAGACCCATTATTTTATCTATTGGCACCTTTCACTGCTAAATTTCTGGTTCCCATTTTTTACACTTTAACTGCCAATGAGTATAGAATTGAAAATTCAACAGATTTTAACCTCATAATACACATCACTATGGCTAGTTTTGACATGGAATCGTTGTTTACTAACGTCCCCCTTCTAGAAACCACGGATATTATAACTAACAGCATAAACAACGCCCATCTTGAAAACTGGTTAAACAAAAGAAAGTTTTAAAAAATTACTTACTATTGCAGCCCACCACTGTATTTTCATATGACAATAATCTATATATACTCCCGAACAGACGGGGTAGTAATGGGTTCCCCACTTGATTCCTCATGTGCCAATGCTTATCTCTGTCTGCAAGATCTAAATTAGCTCAAATAATGCCATCCTAAATTTAGACCTATTTACTACCGTCGATATATTGATGACACATTCGTGTTGTTTAAACACCCTTGGCACGTAAATTTATTCTTGACTTATCTTAACTCTAAATGGCCAGGCATTAAATGTACATGTGAAATGCAACAGAACAACCAGCTACCCTTTCTAGACACCTGTGTTGCCAATGATAATGGACGTTTCCATACCAACATTTACCGTAAACCAACTTTTATTGGCCTCAGCCTTCACTTTCTCAGCAATTTCCCATACAATTATAAAATCAACAGCATAGAATTCTCAAATTAACTTATTGTATCAACTGTTAAAAGGCATCAGAGATACGTAAAACTCTATTTATGGGGAAATTAAGCTTTGAAATCAGAAAACAAGAAACAGTTATCCACAAATAAAATTCACTTTTGTCTTCAGAAATTCTAACACTAATGCAAGATTTTAAAAACATCCAACAGGATGCCATTTTGATTTGTGTTCTAATGTTGTATATCTATTTACTTGTCCAGACTGTCCAGTCAGGTACGTGGGGTCAAGCTCACAATAGTTATGTCATCGCATAATGAAACACAAAGGCAAGTCATTTCGCACTGGACTACCGCTGAGTAGGCCGTCTTTCTCGACTATAAGAGGGCACTCTCACAAACACTAACATATTTTCTCCAACATAGATTTCAATATTATATTGTCTCACTCCTCCCGCCTAGACCTTATAATCCCAGAGTCCTTGTTGATTCGTATGACCCGTGCTCAACAACGCCACTACCTCCACCACCTTGTTTACGAGCTAACTGCTTTATTTCCCGACAATCACCCATGTTTTTTTCATATTTTTATCTTTTTTTATTGTATATATTCTTAATATATCTTTATTGTTTGTTAAGTTTTGTTGCTATTATTGTTATTATTCTTAATTTAGAGAACCTCTTTGCACAGTTTTGTGC
>NC_051411.1:36186149-36188649 GCF_015228065.2 Penaeus monodon
ATGAGAGCGCGATATTTTTCTGATATATTTCATGCAGTCTCAGATAAGGATTTATGTTTTCATTAATCATGAATCGCATCGTAAGTTTCTAGACATATTGTCTTTTTTGTAGCATCCAGAAACTCCTAACACTTTGATGCATTGTTTCAAGTTGTATAATGGTCGCCACAAAACACGATATCATCGAAAGTTGTACTGACATACGGAGTTTTGAGAAAAAGAGTTGTTTTTTATTTTTTTCACAAGAAAAAAATCAATAAAAAATCATTAAAGTAATGAGTATGCTGGTATGATATTGAATTCCAAACAATACATTCTGGAAGCTTCCAATAAAAAAGAAAAAGTATCTGACTACTCTGTAGCTTATATTGTTTATACACACCACTCTTCGCCTCGCAAGGTTGTGGAAAGTTTAAATGTTTTTTCTCAGATTCAGTCAAAAAAAAAAAAAAATCTTATTACATACATTGTACTTCACATGAAACGTGGAAGTTGCATAAGGTTTTGGATCTCATCGTATCCACCACGAGTGAGTTCTGGGTCCAAATTAGACAACTAGGTAATTCCAATGATCACGGACATTTACTTGATTTATTTGTTGACGTATATGAATAAATCAGGATACACACCATTTTCTCTGATATTTTTGAGCTTGTGAGGTTGTATCATATATATACAGGATGATTTTAAAGACATTCATCCCACCGAAGTCAATACGACGTCATATGACTCGGACATGTTGGAAATTCTTACCATGTTTCAGAGACCGTCATGATTGACTTCAAATCTTACCCATATAGAGTGAACATGCATTTGATATATTGTTAAAAAGGCACTGAAACATTTTATGCACCTTTGCAATAAAAAGTTATGTCAAGAAGCTTACGATGCGATTCGTAATTAATGAAAATATAAATATCTGTCTGAAACAACGTGAAATATACCTGAAAAATATCGCGCGTTGATTGGCTGGCCGGAGTGTATCAAGCCGTATCAAGTTGAAGGCATACACTTTGGTACGAAATGAAAATATGTTTCAACAGATTCCAATTATGTACGCGTAAAGGGCAAACATGTGTCAGAGTTTATCAAAGTGTTAGAGGTTTCGGAAATGTTACAAAAAAGGCCTATAACTTTTAATTGTAAAGTTACATAAAATGTTTTTGTGCTTTATTAACAATGTGTCCGAGTCATATGAAGTAGTATCGACTTTGATGTCTTCAAAATCATTATGTAAATAACCTTAGAAGCTCAAAAATATCAAAGAAAATGCTGTGTATCTTTATTTGTTGATATGCTTCATTCAGTACATCAAGTAAATGTCTGTGATTATTGTAATTATCCAGTTGTCTGATTTGGATACAGAACTCACTCGCGGTGGATGCGATAAAATCAAAAAACTTATGCAACATCCATTTTTTTCATGAGAAGAACAATGTTAGCACTAAGAAAAATACATTTAAACTTTCTACAACCTTGTGAAGCGAAGAGTGGTGTGTATAAATAATACATGTTGCAGAGTAGCCAGGTTCTTTTCCATTTTATTTGAAGCTTCCACAATGTTTTGGTCGTAATAAAAATCATACCAGCATATCAATACTTTAATGGTTTTCTATTGACTTTTTCATGCGAAAAAAAAACTCAAAACTTTTTATGACAGTACAAACTTCGATGATATCGTGTTTTGTAGCGACCATGATACAACTTGAAACAATTGTTTCAAAGCGATAGGGGTTTCTGGATGCTACAGAAAAGGCCTTATATATGCATATGTGTGTGTGTGTGTGTGTGTGTGTGTGTGTGTGTGTGTGTGTGTGTGTGTGTGTGTGTGTGTGTGTGTGTGTGTGTGTGTGTGTGTGTGTGTGTAGATTCTGAGACAAATTATTGACAGAAATGTCCACCGGGCTGGAAATTATTATAACTTCCTTTCGGGACACAATGTACATGGATCCAGTTTATAAACTCTAAAGATAAAATAATCTTGGATGCGTTTAAATGATCAGTAAGGACGAGTGTTATAATTTGTAGTGTTTTAACGACAAACGACGTGAATCAATATTCTATTGATTTTCAAAGTATTTATGAAATTATAATAAAGACAATTAATCAAATTCCATTGCTAAACTAGATACATAAAAAGGGTTATCGAATACCAAATAATACTGTATATATTGTGAACTTTTTCTCCGTCTTTCGCAGTTGCTTGTTAGCTTTTTTAGGGTCGTTGCTCCTGATCAGCCATCTCCACTCTATTCTCTCGAGCGTTCCTTTATTCCTTACTTTTCTTCTTCCATACTTTATCCACGTCCTCTTCGGCTCTTTTCTCACTTTCTCATCTCCTTCTCTTTATCTGCATCTTCATCATTCCTGACTTTTTCCTCCTTCTTCCACAAAATCTTATCTTTTCTTCGGAATTTCTCCCTTCCTCCTTTCCCTTTTCCTCCTATCTCCATCAACTGCCTGACCAGATCGTTATCATTTCAGGTAAAAGCCAAAGTAA
>NC_051411.1:36236149-36238649 GCF_015228065.2 Penaeus monodon
TTATCATCCTTATTTTGACTTGTACCCTTTTCCAGCTGCTACATCTGTACCTAACGCATCTCCTCATGCAACTGATGATGTGAGTTTCCTGGGTCCGGACACAAGTGCAGGGGATCGCTGGCAGTTTCCAGAATGTGGCAATCAAGATATAGGTCCCACCAATTCGCTAATAGCGTGACGCTGATTAACCGTGATAATTCGGTTTGCATGCGCTAATGAGGGACGAATTATGTGTGTTCCTTTCTCCTCTTTTGGCCCGACACTTTCTTTTCTGTCTCGCTATCAGATTTTATATGTATGCATGTATATATGTATGTATATTGTATGTATAAATATATATACATATTCATAATAAAATATATGTATATCCACACACACACACACACACACACACACACACACACACACACACACACACACACACACACACACACACACACACACACACACATACATAAGTACCAGTGGACCACGTGGCTGTTTACCACGTGGCTCCAAGTCCCAAATAGGAACCATTCACTCAGCGAGGGCGTAGATGACGATGTTATCTGATCTCGCTTGGCCCGTCAGTTCGTGACCAGAGCTCGACGTGGTAAGGTCGGCCTAGCCTCCCCCTCCGGGCTGGGTGACCCGACACCGTGACCCGCACGGCGCTTTTATCCTAAGCCAGGTCGTAGTATGTGTTCACCCCTTTACTTGTGTTGTGAGTCGCAACTACATTGACTACCATTGCTGTTCACCAACAGTCATAGACTTTTACAACTGGTAGCAGCGGTGCTGTTGCGTCCTTTTGGCTCGCAACAAGAATACACCACCTTCCAAGAAAAAATGCTTGACCGCTTTCCAAGACATGTCTAAGAAAAAAAAACAAAAACACATAAGTACACGTTTGGGCCTTCCCTTTTGTTATTTCTTTTCCCTTCCTTCTCCCATACATGTGTTATGCCGTTGTTTTTTGGGGGGTAAAAAGTGCTAAATGACAGCAAATGGCACGTTCTCACTATACTTTTGACCTCAGATCGCATTGCCATGTTATTGCGGTGTGGTCAACAAACATGAATATCGTTCGTTAGTTGAGTAGTTAATTAATTTCTCTCGTTTTTAGAGATTTATTTTGTTTCATCTGCAACGAATTTAACACGTTCATGATTTTATCTTATCATGAATATCATTTCATTTTATCTCGTTCCTCCCCTCGCCCAGACCTGACCGCACTTTCTCTTTCGCTTGTGGTCGGTCGGTTTTGGTCTTGACCTGACCTGACCTTTCTCTTTTTCCGGTCAAACCAAGGGATTAACTGTATCGTTGTTACATTGCTTTGGTGACACGTTCTATCGGCGCTAGAACGGAGCTTGTAACGCAATTTCATGAAAAAAAAATTATATTGAATATAGCGTAGGATCTCCCCCATATCATAGTGCACAGGATTGCCGATATTACCCCGGGGTAGTGTAAACGCCTAATAGATCTGCGCTCCGACGTTCGAAAGTAGGTACAGGTAAAACCAAATTTATTCGTTCGATCGGCAACTTTGAGTCGGTGTGACCCGCGGTTACGTCTGTTAATTAATGTAGGACTAGGGTTTAAGCTAGAATCATTATTCGCTTATTAATCACACCCTTCTTACCCTCTTGAAGTCACTTACATGTTTTGGGTAATTCCCAAGCGATCTTGTGATTTCATAAATATCCGTAAAGAATGTCACAAGTGCCCATCACAGATATGCAGAAAAGAGCAGGTTATTTATATATTTTTCTGGCTCGACTGCTTCATTCTATGGTATTTTGGGTATAGGATTCTCCCATCGATGAAGTCTAACATGTATAGCTAGACATGGCTACCTCAAGTTCAGATTTTCTGGCCCCGAGAAGATTTGCTTGCTAAAAAGCTTGTGAATATTTTTTTCACGTTACCAATCATTAATGCATACATTCTGTTGCATATCATTATATGTTGAATTCAAGGTGGTAGTTGAAATACTTTTCACTCTCATTAACGTTAGCCGTCACTCACACAGGCGCACAAACACACACACTCACCTCACTCATCCACGCAGGACAAAAGACACTGAAACCTTATCATTAATGGGGATGGTTGCTGTCTTAGTGCCGGCGTAAAGATTTATATTGTATCTCTTTAGCCCACAATTTTGTCAGTCATGACAAGTGACTTGTACATGATGTACAAATTACATTTATTTCTTCTCTGTGTGACAACAGTGGTTCAAATAAATCCTTGCGGATTGCCATTGTTGTTTCCCTTATCTACTCTCATATCTATCAGAGACGGTTGATAGTTCAAGCCAAGTCCATGCGGATCGATTTCTGACGTCTCCCTCTCCTATTTTTTATTTATCTTTGTGAAAATAAAACACAAAGTAAAAAAAATTGAAAATAAATTAAAAACGAACATTAAAAACCGCAAATTTATATAAATAACCGGCTAGTGGTACTTAACACCCCCTCTTCTCTGTTGCCTTTCTTTTTCTCTTACTATCTGG
>NC_051411.1:36246149-36248649 GCF_015228065.2 Penaeus monodon
TCATAGTATTAGGTAGACTATACCTCTTTACTCAGTGATAAGAAATTATAACCGGAGAATAAATGTCAAGATTTTCCACCAGCTTTTATAACATTAACTGAAGTAGCTGCAAGCGGTAATTGTTCGTGCCATTGAGTAGTGTGGAGTATAAGGTCTCAGATATTAAACAGTTTTTGCAGTCCTCATTAAAAAAATAAATACGCACCTTATATAAATCATAAAATATGTTTAAATCAGGAAGTTCTAGTTCTCTGAATAGTGAATACTTGCTATTACCGAATATTTTAGTATCAATAACTGATATGAGTAATGATGAAGTTCTTTCATGCCACGAGGAAAAATAATTTGTTATTTTCTACACTCCTGTCAGCTGGAATTGCAAAACTTGAAATGCCTTATACATCAGTCTCGTCAGAGTTTTAAAAAAAAAAATTTGTTAACACTTCAAAAAGCTATGTTTTCTCACGGTGAGATAAGCGTCTTTCAGAAAAACTCCAGAATTGCAACTCTGAATTGAGATCAGAGTTTTATTTTTAAGAAATCTAATTCGAGTGAACAGTCTATTTCCTGCTTGAAAACAAATGAAAAATGTGCAAAGAAAGTAGATGTATGTAGATAAACATACTGATAGGAACACACACACACACAAATACACGCACACACACACACACACACACACACACAGACACACACACACACACACACACACACACACACACACACACACACACACACACACACACACACACACACACACACACACACACACACACACACACACACACACACACACACACACACACACACACACACACACGTATATATATTATATATATATATATATATATTATATATATATATATATATATATATATATATATATATATATATATATATATTATATATATATAAACATATGTATATTATATATATATATATATATATATATATATATATATATAATATATATATATATATATATATATATATATATTATATCTTTCTTTCTTTTTGTATAGAAACAGATAGACAGACAAACGGATAGACAGAAACAGAGGGGGTCAGAGTGAGAGAGGAGAGGGGGAAGAAAAAAAGGAGACAGACAGACAGACAGGGACACACAGACACAGGGACAGACAAACAGAGACAAAAACAGTGACACAGAAAGGGGCAGAATGAGAGAGAAGGGTGGAAGAAAGAAAGAAACATACAAAAAGACGGAACCACAGACAGACAAAGACAGAGGCAACGAGAAAGCGACCGAGAAAAAGAGTAAACAGTACGATCATTAACAAACACATAAATGTTCTTTGATTTGATGTTATGGGCTTAATGACGATGCGACTCTTGTTTAATCTCCTGTTCGTATTTGTAGTATGAGTGACACATGTTAAATTTCAAAAGCCTTACAGAAACATATGTATAAGTACACACACACACATGTATGCAAGAAGCATGTTTGTATGTACGTATAAAGATCGAGGAAAAGCTACAATTTTATACTGGGTGAAATTATTGAAAACTATTTAATCCATTGCACGAGGGAGATTTTTTATTTCAAAGGGCAGTGATAGCTGTATTTTACAGGTCTAGAACTTTATAATTTATAATTCATAATTGCTCAAAATACAGTGGAATGATTTGTCTGAATATAAATACCCTGTTCTCTGTGATAAATGAAACTTTTATTTATGTCAGGGCAATTATATAAAGTAGGATATGAGATTATAAACTCCCCCCCCCCTTTTTCTCCTCTCTTTTTTTTCCTCTCTCTCTCTCTCTCCTTTTCTCTTTTCTCCTCTCTCTCTCTCTCTCTCTCCTTCTTCCTCTTCTCTCTCTCCTCTCTCCCCCTCCCCTCTCTTCTCTCCTCTCTCTCTCTCTCTCTCTCTCTCTCCCTCTCTCTTCTCTCTCTCTCTCTCTCCTCCCCTTTCGCCGCTCTCTCTTTCTTTTCCTCCACTCACTCACTCTTTCCACTATTTCCTTCTCAATTCAGTAGTTATCAATCACACAGGCTCACACACACACACACACACACATCCCACACACACACACACAAACCACACACACACACACACACAAAAAAACCATGTATATATAATTAAATATATAATATATATATAATAAAATATAAATATTATATTAATAATTTTTATATAATATAATAAATTATACTGATATGTCTATTTTTTATTTCTATAATCATTATTATCTATTTCATCTATCATTATTTTCCTATCTATCATCTATCTATCTATCTATATAATATAAATATATATATATATATATATATATTTATATTTTGTAGAGAGAGAGGAGAGAGAGAGAGGGGGGAAGAGGGGGAGAGAAAAAAGAGAGAGAGAAAGAGTGCGATAACCTGTGGGATATGAAACGGCTTAAACGGGAGGTGAAAAAAATCTGTATTTAAAATGCTTTTGTTTCACATTTGCAATTTTTGAATTATACCCCTTTCTTATGGACAAAATTCTGATCATAAAAACTT
>NC_051411.1:36273649-36278649 GCF_015228065.2 Penaeus monodon
ACTACGAGGAAAACGGCAAAAAAGCCATTGTGAAACAGTCATCGGGTAATATGGGTAGAAATGGTGGTTGAAGAAGTAGGAGAAGAATCCAGAGAATGAGATAAGAGAATATGGGAAGGTGGTGAAGTATCAGGAAGAATGTCAGGCTCCGGAGAAGGACATTGTTGTGACGTAAGTGAGTCACGTGAACAGCCAGGTGATAGTGTTGAGGATAATGGGGAAGGAAGAGGGAATGGTGGTGCACATGGAGAAAGAGAGGATGGGGGAGAGTGGGAGCAAGAGAGGTAGGGGGGAACCTAATGAGGAAGAGGATGGATATCAGCAATTATTTTGAATGTAGAGTGAATAGGAATAGAGGGATTGGAGGGTGGATGTGGGAGCGGAGCATTCTCTTGGGTCATGGTTAGGAAGTTTTGGATGTCTTCAAGAGTTTCTGGAGAGGAGTTAGATGGAAGGTCTGAGAAATATATATATTTTTATGAGGAGGAGAAGAGGGAATAGATAGCCGAGGAGCAGAGGGAGAGGTGGGTGTAGGACAGGATGTTATAGAAGATGAGGTGAAACATTTAGATTGTTTAGCGCGGCAGGTAGAGTGAGAAGGAAGAATGGTAAGCATTTGGGAAGTGGTAGGGATTGGCATGTCTGGAATTGGACTGGAAAAAGAATTTGACTGGAGGAGAGGGGAGTAGAGGTAGAGTTATTCGGGATAGAGGGAAGAGATACTGGAGATGATGAAACCTCTTAAGGAGATGGGAGGGGAGCAGAGCAAAAGACAGTTTTGGAATAGGTAAAAAGAGAAAAACCTCCTGTGTGTGCATTTGCCTGATCTTATGTAGATTGAGGTTTAGTGTGAATTTGAGAACTGCTACCTCAGATTCGAGGTGGTACACAGGGCAGCTCTTAGAAAATACATTATGGGAGCCACAGCAATTAATATACGTGCGTGGCTGAGCAGAGCAATTTGAACGGTCAGGAACAATTTGGCCACAGGGCAGAGGGCAGCAGGCTGTGGAGCAACATTTCTGTCATTGATGAGGAAGCGGTCGATATGGTCGGACAGAGCAAAACACTCTACCAATATATACTTCATGGGGAAGGTCATGTCTACAGAAGCTAATCTTGTCAATATTAGTGTGAGACTTCGCTGCCCTCTGGGAAGAATAGTGTAGCACTATACTGCCACTGTATCATAGTCGGAATAACAGGCGAGCAGGTAGTTTCCACTGTCTAACCAGTCTTTATAGACAGGACAATCAGCCGGAGAGATAGAAATAGTTCCGATACATGTATTGAGGGAGGAGTGAAGGTTGGGCCAGGGAATAGGTTTACCGGGGAGGTCAGTCAGGGTAAATCGTGAATGAGCTTGGGATTTAACTGTGACAGGGCGTGAACTATCGGAACGACTACGAAAGGAAACTTTGCTAACGTGTTTTTGGAGACATTATTGGAAAAGGAGGGTATTGTCAGAGCAAGGGGCTGTAGGGGAAATCAGAAAGAATCGATCCCACTTCGCTGAGTCAAAAAAAGTAGAAAGACGAGGGCAGGAGGAAGGTGAAGGACAAGAAAGATGAAGAGTAGTAAGGGGGGGAAGGGGTAGACAATGAAGAAGACTGTGTAGTAGGAGATGGAGTGGAGGATGTTAGGAGAGAGGAAGGGGTGCATTCTGAAGGTTGAATAATGACCTGAGTGGATGATAGATTTGACAGCAAACCTTGAGGAGGGGGTATTAGAATCAGAGATTAGAGCTTTGGTCAAAGGAAATGCAGGGCTCGGGAAACCAGAGAAATCAAATTTAGTTAAGCGCCTTGACGAAGAGCCAAACATTAATGCCCCTAATAAGGGAAAATATCATTATTGGCCATGGTGAGCCTGAAATGATTGGGGAAAAGAAACGAAATACCGCGCCCATGGCTCACGGAGGCCGTTCATGATTGACACAAAGCCAGCCTTTCATCGGCTTTCACACCCTAAGAAATAGATAGCAGAAAAGAAACGAAGAAGAGGAGGAAAACGGAAGGGGGAAAAAAGGCCATGCAAAATTAGTTGAGGTGAGGGCTGAGGTCCAGGATAGGGATGATCTCCTTACATTGGGCTTCAGTCTTCGTCTCCTAAGCCAACCCCCCTCCCCACCACGGCAACAAGGCAAAGGGGTTGGATATGTGTGTGTGTGTGTGTGTGTGCGTGCGTGTGTATGTGTGTGTGTGTGTGTGTGTGTGTGTGTGTGTGTGTGCGTGCGTGTGTGTGTGTGTGTGTGTACGTGTGTGTGTGTGTGTTCTGATTAATAATTATCTTGAATAACCTTAATTCACATTTCACCCGATGAGAAACAAACCACCAACATACAAGTACCTTTAAGCAATAACGAGAGTACTTTAAGATGCCGTTGCTACCCCTAACGCCCTGCCTTTTATTGGATATTCACTCACAGCTTCCACCAGCCCCTCTTTTGATGCGAGTCTTTTAGGAATACGCTACTGTGAATAAAGAACCTTTTATCCTTGAATAATCGATAGATTCAGTACAATATGTGTATAGGTATCATATGCGTGCGTAGCTAGTGAAGCATTTGTGAATATACAATACATACAGTATATTATGTCATAAGTTATACTTATTTATGCTGTATTTGGATTTTATATTTTATTTACGTTTCCGGTATTGTTTAAAATATAACATGGATAGCATTTTGATAAGCGTTTATTGATAACAATACAGACTAGCAACCAGTTAAATGGGAATACATGCTGGTATATTAGATATGAAAATAGATCTAATGTTCCTCAGTGTGAAATAACGGTTAATGATAGACTAATAGGCAGACTTATGCGAAGACAAACTGATGTATGACTAGAAAACGCATTTCATTTTCCCTTTTTTCAGTAAGAAAACGCGTTTTATGTTCCTTTCTTAGTATGAAAATGGGTTTAATGTTCCCATTTCAGTAAGAAAACGCGTTTCATAATCCCCTTTTTAGTAAGAAAACGCGTTTCATAATCCCCTTATCAGCAAGAAAACGCGTTTCATGCTCCCGTTTTCAGTAAGAAAACGGTTTCATGTTCCCTTTTCAGTAAGAAAACGGATTTCATGTTCCCTTTCAGTAAGAAAACGGATTTCATGTTCCTCTTTCAGTAAGAAAACAGGTTTCATGTTCCCATTTCATAAAAAAAACGGCCGTCATGTGGCCCTCTTCAATAAGAGAACAGGTTCCTTGTTCCCTTTTTAAGAAAAAGGGTTTCATGTTCCCCTTTTCAGTAAAAATAAATAAATAAAAAAGTGTTTTTAATGCCCCCCTTCACTTCCCTTCTTCATTAAGAAAACGGATTTCATTTTCCCCTCTTCATTAAGAAAACGGATTTCGAACACGAAAGAGACACAAAAGATGGAACAGAAACCATAAACTTTTGTTACACTGGATATCACTCTTCGATTATTATAACCTCTGTAAGGAAATAAATCTAGTAATGATAAGCGTGTTTGTTGAGTTCATTTCTTATGATAATTATCTTTGTGGTTTCGATTGGAATTAATGATTGTCATCCTCTATTTAACATTTTTTTCTTTTGATTTGTTAGGGTATTAACCTTAATATAAAAGTAGCCTACACATAAAAACTCCATATCTATTGTAAACATAAAAGCAATTTTTTTTACTAGTTTCCTCTACATGTTTTCTTATGTCAAGGACCCTTTCAGAATCTCCCTGTCGTGAATAAACGGCCTCTTGTTACATTACAAAAATCTTCCGGGATAAAAAAAAAAATAAAGTTTTCTACAAAAGATGACACAAAACAAACGGACGGTTTGGCTCATTCATACAATGGTTGGGTATGTTTATAGGCAGACAGACCTCTTTCTTTTTTTCTCATTCTTTCTGTCTCTCTGTCTGTGTCTCTCTCTTTCTCTTTCTCTCTCTCTCTTTCTCTCTCTTTCTCTTTCTCTCTCTCTCCTCTCTCTCTCTCTCTCTCTCTCTCTCTCTCTCTCTCTCTCTCTCTCTCTCTCTCTCTCTAGCTCTTTTCTAATCTTCTATTTTTCTCTGTGTATGTTTAAATGATTGGTAAATGTTATTCTCTTTTTTTTTTGAGAAATTAAATGTTTATTTTCTGCATCAAAATAACATCTCCCTATGCAATATGCAATACGTTCCCTAATCTTCGTGTTTGTGTAATATGACCATTGATTAACAATACGACGTACAATAGTGAAGATAAAGAGCGTCGATTCATAAAGAATTATCTTTGTTTTACAAAGAAAGGTAACTTTTTTTTATTATTATTTATTTATTTTTTATAAACAAGTAACAAGTAATCTTGTTTAACTAAATATATTACTGGCATCAAAGAAATACAGCAAATCATACAATCGCATCTTTTCCATAATTAATAAGACTGCAATATGTTATATATAATTTTCCTGAATGTATGAGACCCCAAAATACAGCAGTGTATACAAAACAATTATCTTGCATCATATAGATGGCTGAATGAACCTTACTTGCTAGAACAATGTGTACTCTAGTTCATTAAGCAAGCAGGGAACGAGGCCAGGGTACGATTATATTGTTTATATATTGTTCCGATTATTATACGTCGTTCAAGCAATGTTGTGCATGGAAAATGTTTACTTCTGTATGTGGGGGCATTTGTTTTTATTATATATTCGTAATTACAGAGAAGGAACTACAGCGACATAGTTAATTTCAGATAATGAGACAAAAGTGTTTACGAGGATGAAAATTCACTACGTTGTTTCCATTCTCAGGAAAAGGAAACGCTGGCAACTGACCTCGGTCGCTGGTATACTACGCATTACCGTCTCTTTTATTTATTTCATACTAATCAACAAGCACTCGTTATGTCTCCCTATCTGTGATATTTTTAAATCTAATACACATTTTTTATTACTTTACACCACCTTTTAAATTCCTTTTTTATTTTTTATTTTCTCAAAACATATTTGGAGAATCGGAGTACTCCATAGCCTAAGGTGAGTTGTCAGAGTCTT
>NC_051411.1:36296149-36303649 GCF_015228065.2 Penaeus monodon
AAAATATATTTCAAGTTATATAACCTCGCTTAACTGCGTTTTTCTTTTCTTTTCTTTCTCTTTTAATTCCTAATTCTGAGATTTCATCGTCAGTTACTTGAGAGGAAAGAGACAAAGAGAGATGAAGGGGAGATGAGGAATAGGAGAAGAAACACAAGAAGCACCGGAAGAAAAAAAGGAAACATAAGAAGGATGTAGACAAAGAGCAATAACAATGTGATGAATTAATGATGATAACAATGGTGTGTGTGTTTTTAGCAATGCATGTATGCATACATACACACGCACACACACTAAGAGAAGGAGAAAAGGAGGGAGAGAGAGGCAGGGAGAGGGTGAGAGAGAGAGAGAGAGAGAGAGAGAGAGAGAGAGAGAGAGAGAGAGAGAGAGAGAGAGAGAGAGAGAGAGAGAGAGAGGGAGAGAGAGAGAAAGAAAGAGAGAGAGAGAGAGAGAGAGAGAAGAGAGAGAGAGAGAGAGAGAGAGAGAGAGAGAGAAGAGAGAGAGAGAGAGAGAGAGAGCAGAGAGAAAACAACAAAAAAGAAAAACAGAACCAAAAAAAAAAGAGGCAAAGCTAGGAATAGCATAAATCCCTGGTCCAGCTCAGCCGACCCGAGAAGAATGTCCCATAAATTCACAGCAAAGGCCGACGTGTTCAGGATGGCTAAGAGAACATCGTACATGTTATGCAAATGGCATAAAATCCCGTTTCAAGATGGACGGAACCCGATTTCCCCCTTTTTTTTTTTTTCTTTTTAATGGAATTCCAAGTGCTAGTTCTAATCGATGGAGTTATGGGCGTTGATGATGAATGAGATATATCGTACAAGTTACATGGGTTGAAAGTACAGACAAATATTCAAACACACACGCACACACACAAACACACACACACACACACACACACAGACACACACACACACACACACACACACACACACACACACACACACACACACACACACACACACACACACACACACACACATACACACACACACACACGCACGCACGCACGCACGCACGCACACGCACACACTCACTCACTATAGATACGCTTTACATTCACGCATTCACATATATACGCGTTTGCATTGAGTATGTGTTCACCCACACCAATTTATTTTCTTAACTACTATATCAGTGCAAAGACGGATCATATTCACTTACCAGCAAATCTGTCCAGTATAAGTAAATTCACAAAAGTAATTGTCTTCACCTAATGGGCCTTAACAAGGTCGTCTCTCAGTATTTAAGTACACCAATAGTTTATTTCTTTATTATATACGCCGTACTGGGAGCCAAGTACAAAATTAAGTTTTAAGCTGTTGGAATCTCTCATGAACATGGACCTGTCTTAGGCAGCACAATAAAACATTATTGGAATTTCTGCTTCTACTTCTTCTTAGGGTTCTTTTTCCTGTTTCTAACTTGTTTTCTCTGATAATAGTTCCTCCGTAAGTCTTGTTTAAAACCCTCATTACACCTTCAGTTCACGAGTCCATGTCACTTGTAATTATCTGGTTGGTGACTTTAAATTATTTTCATTATTTCGTAGCATGCTTATAGCAAATTCCGGAATAAGGGATACTACAAGCTTTATAGTTGCACCAAAGAGAGGTAAGCTTTAATTCGAGAACTATCACTGTTAGGTCTGCAGCACCGAATTAGAATTAGATTATGGTATATAAAATGGTACCTCAGTGGTTTCATAGGTATTTATCCCTACTTTGGAGATAAAATGTTATGCCTAAGTTTGATTTGTTGTTAACCAATTCAGCGAAAACAGAGGAAAAGTAATAGATTTATAGGGAATAAATAAGAAAAGGAAAATTTTGCTAATTCTAGTCAACGCTTAGTAGCAGCACTGCCTAACAAACTTTTAAAAACACATGGTTGTACGACCAGTTCCTATGTCTCTTATAGTTCTCCCATTATCGTAATTTTGACTATGCTGAATTTCAATTTTCTTTTACCATTATATAAGACTAAATCTCCGCATTATCTGATAAATTGATCATAGCAACAAACAAACACACAGTCACTGTCTTGCGTTTACTATAACTAACATCAGCCTGAAATAATTTCAGTGTAAAAAAAAAAAACGTATAATGCTCATTCTGACTATTTTTCCTGGGTCGTAAAACTGCAGTTGTATCTTATCTAATTCTACGCATATATTCATTCGTAATGGAATCAAAATGGGACTAATATTCTTTAACTTAGAAAAAAAAATCAATTGCTAGCACTATGCAACTTTTCATCAGTATACGAAATGGTAAGTGTTACAAAACCAAAACAATTAAGTGCTCTAATATCAGTCTTCATTATTCTTCCTGCCTAATTGTCTGCTGGTTAATAGCGTCGGACTCCCCCCTCCTCTCTCTCGCTCTCTCTCTCTCTCGCTCTCTCTCTCTCTCGCTCTCTCTCTCTCTCTCTCTCTCTCTCTCTCTCTCTCTCTCTCTCTCTCTCTCTCTCTCTCTCTCTCTCTTTCTCTTTCTCTTTCTCTCTCTCTCTCTCTTTCTTTTTCTCCCATGTAAGCGCGCCATATATTCACGACTACGTAAATGGTTAGCATGCCTCGCACTTGAACTAAGAATTGTTCAAATGAGGATCATTCATAATACACCATCTTTATTTTTACGGTACACTTTACAGAAAAAAAAATCTGACAACACATTTCTTCATGAGCTACTATCCTTTTTTCTAGTGTGTCGACGATTCTTCGGAGAAATCATGTTACACAGCCCACCATGGTCTACGTCGCATTATAAGCTGTTTGCAAGTTATATCTACAGCAGCCGTCTGCTAAGGTCAGTAACACTGGTTCACTCTAATTCATATGAGGCACCATTCACTCTCTTACGGATTCTATTCATCTGTGTGTAACCAAGCTGAGGAACTCCTGTCTTTGAAGGATAATTTGAACCGGAGAACAGTCATATTTATGGTCTTTATTTTCTGGTAAAGTCCCTCTTCATTTGATCGAACCTATGTCTTTGTTTGTTTTTTTCTCTGTTTATTTAATTTTTCGTTTTTGGTGCAACTTTATTTTTATTAGATACACCACAACAGAAGAAGAGAAAGAAGATACAACAGAAGAAAACTGAAACAAAATTACCAATAATGTTGAAAAAATTTGTATATATTGATCTATATTTTATTTACATTTCTAGGCGGGTGACATATTGGCCTAATGGGAAGGCAAACTCAATTAAAAACAAGTAAAAAACATTTCTTATCTGCACACACGGAACACAGAATTCGACATAAGCACTTATTTTCCTTATAATGTATTCGGACATGCCTCCTATACGGTTTATGGTCATATGCTCAATACCGATTTACGACAACGTAGGGCCGAGTGATTTCGTCAATATCGTTTTATCGTCCTGAACATCTATAACTACGGCCAATCACGTTGGGCCTACAAATATCCTCAGCCAATCAAAGCCATTACTGCATACGTAAACAGCACCCCAATTTCACCGGGGAAAACCTGTAGCGAAGACGGTGAAGACGTGTGATGGATTTGTGTCCGATTCGGTCGATATGCGGTTGTGGCCAAGTGGTAGGCCCGCACGCACGCACGCACGCACGCGCTCTATCTATCTATCTATCTTTTACAGGGTTGCAGTCTATAATTCTCTCTCTCTCTCTCTCTCTCTCTCTCTCTCTCTCTCTCTCTCTCTCTCTCTCTCTCTCTCTCTCTCTCTCTCTCTCTCTCTCTCTCTCTCTCTCTCTCTCTCTCTCTCTCTCTCTCTCTCTCTCCCACTCACTCACCCTTTCTCTTTCTATTATCTATAGAACACACACACATACAAAACCTGTAAACAAGGGCATTAGTACCCCAGCCAATCTTGGTGATGGCACCTAAAATGGAAGTTCTACAGCACTACGTAATTCTCGTTTTACACATCCACGACTAACATATACAGCCCATTTACTTATTTTATTACCAATGGTATTCGGGGCAGATGCTCTTCGGGACAGCGGAAGTAGATGGTGTTAGTAGAGTCTAAATGTGGTGAGATTAACTTTATTCGGTCGTTGCAAAATTTATTCGGGTAAATTTGCGTCTCTTTAGACATGAATAATGATGGTGATGAATATAGTAGTGGAAACATATTAACAGAAATAGAGTTTCATTATAAATTGATTATCTAAGATGGTATCTATAGGGCTGTGTTAACAACGCTTTAGTTCTTTACACCAGAATTGTACCTGAAGAAATGCATAAAAAAATAACTCACAGAGCATTGTTTCGACACCTTTGTTTCCACGTTTTTGTTGAATGGCTAGATCCTCATTAAAAAAAAATGTGTGATCGCAATGAATACTGAACTCCCAAGTGCAACGCAACTCCCTCCGTTCATTTGTTTCGCAACGAACGACCCACTGGCAGCCCGAGGGTTATGAGCAATTCCAGGGGTAACTGACCCGTAACCGGAGATTGCCCTTAGGCCTGAAACCTGTCAACATCTGTTGCCGGCCCTGTTTCTACGTTGTCATCCAGTGCCTGGCTATCTTAGGCGTTCCTGGTTTGTTCTGAAATCGGATGCTGTTTGCTTGTTTTTTACTTTGTGTCTGATTTGATTTCAGGCACATGAATATGAGAGAGAGAGAGAGAGAGGAGATAGCAGTAGGAGATAGGAGAGAAGAGAAGAGAGAGAGAGAAGAGAAGAGAGAGAAAGAGAAAGAGAGAGAGAGTAGATATGGAGAGAGACCGGAGAGAGAGATGAGTGAGAGATGAGAGAGAGAGAGCAGAGAGAGAGAGAGAGAGAGAAAGAGATAGAGATAGAGATAGAGAAAAGAGTAGAGAAAGAGATAGAGAAAGAGAGAGAAAAGAACCGTGAGAGAGAGGAGAGAGAGAGAGAAAAGGAGAGAGATAGAGATAAGAGAGAAAAGAGAGAAGAAGAGGGATAGAGAAGAGAGAGAGAGAGAGAGAGAGAGAGAGAGAGAATGTCTCCTATTCAACTGTAGATCTTTCATATCCTACCGCTGGTGCGCTAAAATGAGATGGAAAAAAATGTAAGTTCTGTTGCTTTTAATTTCATTTTCTCTTCCAGAACAAAGTTTTAGAGGGAATTGTGATTTCACTTTTTTTTTCAATGATTTATGAATGTGGATATGGTATGTTGCTTCTCATTCTAGATTTCAATTACATTATTATTATTAATATTTCACGCTGGGTAACTCCTATTTTCTGCTGATTACACTGCAGCGTGTTCATCCGTAGGTACAAAAAACACAAATGGAGCAATATTACTGCATTTTTACCAGTACAATGGCAATGTGTAACTTTCAGTTCTGATGATATGTGAGTGTGTGTGCGTCTGTGTCTATGTGTGATTGTGTTTTTTTTTATGTGTGTGTGCGTGTGTGTATTTTGTGTGTGTGTGTGTGTGTGTGTGTGTGTGTGTGTGTGTGTGTGTGTGTGTGTGTGTGTGTGTTTTGTGTGTGTGTGTGTGTGGGGTGTGTGTGTGTGTGTGGTGTTGTGTGTTGTGTGCTTGAGATTGTGTGTGTGTGTGTGTGTGTGTGTGTGTGTGTGTGTGTGTGTGTGTGTGTGTGTGTGTATGTGTACATGTATGTGTAGGGGCTAGGGAAAGAGGGTTTGTGTATATATATCCTTACGTTTGTTGGATCAGTGATTATGTATCTGTGTACTCGTATGTGCAAGTACGTGTGTGCGATAGGTCCTAAGAAAATATAATTCTTCACCATAAAAAAATATTATCGTGGCGCACCGACTTACTTATTCACGTCAAGGTGGTCTTAAATCTTTGACATCAAAGGACTAAGGATCAAAGAACTGGCTACTTCTGGGAAAAAGACATACTTTGGACTGCGATTCCCAAGCAGAAAATATCTAACATGTAATGCATTTTCTTTTCTCAGATTGCTTCCTGAAGATGAAATGAGGTGAGATGAGCGTCAGAGAGAGAGAGAGAGAGAGAGAGAGAAGAGAGGAGAGAGAGAGAGAGAGAGAGGAGAGAGAGAGAGAGAGAGTGTGAGAGAGAGAGAGAGAGAGAGAGAGAGAGAGAGAGAGAGAGAGAGAGAGAGAGAGAGAGAGAGTGAGAGAGAGAGAGAGAGAAAGAGAGAGAGAGAGACGGGCAGGCAGGCAGGCAGACAGACAGACAGACAACCACAGACAGACAGGCAGACAGATAGACAAACAGACAGACATACAAATAGATAGACAGACAGAAAGACAGACAGACAAACAGACAGAGACAGTGACAAAGAAAGAAGCACAGTCAGATGAAATAGTTAGTGGTCATTTAACATAAAGGGACAGGTAGATGCAGGGGAAGAGGGAGTTAGAAAAAAGATATATGCATGTAGGATTGCCAATCCTACATGCATAGATTACTCCGTTTATTACATAAACAGAAAATAAAGGAATGCAACCCAGGTACCATCTGCAGTTACTAACATCAACCCAGCACACGTTGCTTCACCTGCCCAGAGCACGTGACCAAACCCACCCTCAATTACCCAAGAAGAAAAGTTTGGTCACACGAGGATACTACCTTCACTGCACATAATTAAGATCCATACACTGTCTTCACTCGCCACCTAGCACTGCTACCGAACAACAATAAAAAGGCGAACACTCTCTACTTCCAACCTCGATCAACACAGGCCAAACCTTGCCTCGGACTTTGAAGCAGCTGGCCGTCCTTTTGACCTTAGAGGATTCAAATCCCATTTCTCTCGCTGTAGTCGACACAGTTCCGTCACATTTGCCTCATGAATCAAGAAATGTCAGTTCCTGCAGGACGTGTGTTGACCTCTGTTCATTCATTCCATAACAAAAGGATCCTGAAATCAATAAACTTATTTAAGTGAAAAGGAAAGTGGATTGAGATAATTATTTTCATTTTCGCTGTGTGGTCTGTACGGAGGAGTAGCGTTTGTATAATTAATTCTAACGTATATATTCGGAAGAAGAGAAAAAAAGAGGAGAGAACTTGAGGAATGTTTAGTAATGTGAACGAGAAAGAGAAAGGAGAAAGGGAGAGAGAGAAAGGGAAAGGTAGAAAGACAGAAAGAGAAAAAGAAAAGCAGAAAGAGAGAAACATAAAGAGAGAATGAGAAAGAAAGAAAAAGAAAATAAGATCAAGTCTAATTATTTATCTCCCCTCTTCGAAGTTTACTCTCTCGATATCGATTTGTAATCTATTATATCGAGGCAAGAAAATATACTGTAGACTATTTCCTCTGAACCGATAAAAAAATCATTAATTTGAATGCAAATAAACACAAAACCACATACTAATTCATGAACCCAATTATCCCGTTATTTTCTTGAGCGTGCATGCAGCAATATGTTGCAGTACCAGTCAATGCAAAGTATTATTATTTTATGCCCTCGATACGTAACTGCAATGCAATTTCGAGCAGGACGAAGTTTAGCAAAGTGGTTATGCTTATTCGTTTTAGTACAACTTTTTAAAGATACGATGAACGGTCTGAATAATGTCAAACTTAGTCTAGTGT
>NC_051411.1:36321149-36323649 GCF_015228065.2 Penaeus monodon
CTTTGGTGGCATAGCTCCTAATGCTCCTATCACTATTGGTATTACTTTTCCTTTCATCTTCCAACATCTTGCCATTTGGAACTTAAGATCTTGATATTTTTCTATTTTTTCTCGTTCTTTTTCTATTATTCTGGAATCGTATGGTACCGCTATGTCTATTATGTCAAATTCTTCTTTGTCTTTTCTTATTATTACTATGTCTGGTCTTCGAGCTTGGACCTCTTGGTCTGTTTGTATTGGTCCCATAGAAATTTTGTGTTTATCTTCTACTACTGCCTGGGCTCGTGCTTTTCCCATACGTCTGTGTACTAGGAGTTTGTGGTGTTTGCAAAGTGCCCAGTGTACTGCTGTGGCTACTTTGTCGTGCCTCCTTTTATACTCCTTTCTGTGCCAATTTGGAGCATTCACTGGTGATGTGATTTATGGCCTCATCCTTTTGGCCGCAATTCTGCACTTTGTATTTCCCCCTCTACCTTCTATTCTTGCTCTTATTACTTTTGGTTCTTAGAGCTTGATCTTGGGCTGATGTTATTAGTCCCTCTGTTTCTTTTTTTATTTCTCCTCTTTTTAACCAGTTCCAGCTGTTCTTGCCCTGGATTCTTGTACTTGGCGAGGGTATTCCCCTGCGAGAGGTTTTTCCTACCCAATTCAGTTCTTTTCTCCTCTGTCATTCTCTCTTTGTATGATTTGCTATCTTCGTTTTCTTTTATTATATTGTTGGTCCAGGCCAATCTTAGGATTGGGGTTTGGTAGATTCCTTTATATTTTGGCCCAGGGCCAGCATTCGGTTCTGATGGCTTCTTCTGCGCTTATTAATCCTCTACCTCCTTCACTTCTCTTTAGGTATAATCTTGCCGTGCACGCTCTTGGTGCAAAGAATGGTAGATAGTCATCAGTTTTCCCGGGTTTTTTCTGTCTATTTCTGTTGTTCTAGCTTTGTCCAGTCTATTATACCTGCCGAATATCGTACCCACAGGTATAGCCCAGGTGTTGAGGGCTTTTATCGTGTTCCCCCCTTTTAACTCCGATTTTAGTATAGCTCTTATTCTTTTGAGGTATTCTCTTTTAATTTTTGCTTTCATACTTCATGTTTTATGGTATATATTCTAATATCCCTAGATATTTGTAACGTCTGTTTCGATTTTTTGATGATGTTTTTTTCCCCCACTTCGATCCGTCAGTATGTGTTACTCTTCCATTTCTGATGTTTAGCACTCCACATTTATTAATTCCGAATTCCATGCCGATGTCCTGGCCCGAATTTCTGTACTTCTTTACTAATGTGGTTATCTCATTTTCATTGTGTGCAAATATTTTAAGATCATCCATGTATAGTAGATGGTTTATTTTATATTTTTTATTGATCTTATATCCTTCTTTCTTCTTATTCCGCATTGTTGTTAAAAGGGGATTAATGTCATTATGAAGTAGAGGAGACAGTGAGTCTCCTTGAAAAATACCCCTTCTGATCTTATCTCGCATAGTTCTTTATCTTCCGCTGTTAATATTGTCCTCCATTTTCCTGCTGTTTTTTATTAGGTTCACGATGTTATTAGGTGTTCCCATTAATTCTAAGCATTCTAATATCCAGGAGTGTGGGACCATATCAAATGCTTTTTTATAATCAATCCAAGCCATTGATAGGTCTTTTTTTTTTTGTTTGGCTTTTTTAGTATTAGCTTGTCTATTAGGATGTGGTCTTTTTTTCCTCTGGTCTCTTTTATACATCCTTTTTGTTCTGGAGGGATGATGTTGTTTTCCTCAAGATGTTGGTAAGGGGTTCGTAATTGTACCGTAAGCCCAAATTTTCCCCATTAATGGTAGCAAGTAATTGGTCTGTAATTTGTTACTCTATTTCCTAGCGCTGTATCTTTTTTTATTAAAAAGGTCCTGCCTGTTGTTAGCCATTCTGGGGTTTGACTTTTTGTTATTATCTGTTGTAAATTTGTTGTTATTCTTGAAAGAAGTGACCTAAAGTTTTTAATCCAATAACCTTGTACTTGGTCAGCTCCGGGGGCTTTCCAGTTTGCTGTTTTTGCTATTGTTTCCTAATTGCTGTTAAGGTTATTGTAAAGTTATTATTGTTGATGTTACTTTTTTTTTTTATTTCTTCTAACCATTCATGTTTCTTTGTTGTTTTTCTTTTGTTGTTGTCCATATTCCTTCCCAATATTTTTCGTTTCGTCGGGGTTGGGAGGGGGTATTCTTTGTCGTTCTGTTTGGTTTTTTCCTTCTCGCAGCGAGGAATATAGCCTTCTTTGGTTTGTTGTTTAAAATTTCTGGTTTAGGTGGTAACCCCTTAACTCTTTTCCATATCTTCTAATTTTGCAGTGTTTGCTTGTATTCTTTGTTTAATTTTCTCCTCTGTTGCTGCTATTATAATTATTATTATTATTATTATTATTATTATTATTTTTATTATTATTATTATTATTATCATTATTATTATTATTATTGATTCTTAAATTATTTGTTTTATTATTATTATTATTATTATTAT
>NC_051411.1:36328649-36331149 GCF_015228065.2 Penaeus monodon
TCTGTTTTCATGAAGTGATACGCATACTGATTTTTTGCTCTTTCTCTCTTTCTCTCTGTCTGTGTCTCTATCTCTGCCTCTGTTTCCGTCTCTCTCTCTCTCTCTCTCTCTCTCTCTCTCTCTCTCTCTCTCTCTACTTTACTCCCCCTCCTCTCTCTCTCTCTCTCTCTCTCTCTCTCTCTCTCTCTCTCTCTCTCTATCTATCTATCTATCTATCCTCTTATCCCTTTCTCTCTTTCTGTCTATCTACTCGTTTACATTTTATATCTGTTTATTCTTTTATATATGAGTGGATGAAGCTGAAATAAAGAATACTCTTATTATTATCATTATTATTATTATAATTATATTCACCTCCTTCTCCACTTTTCTCTAAAATCTCGCAGCCTCTCGTCTACTTCATTTAAGATTAATCCTCAGCCATTTCGTCTCGCAAGATTCCTTCATTTCATGATTTTCCCTCTGACGTTTATCTGAATGATGATGATGGTGATAGTGATAGTAATGGCAATGATGTTGGTGACGGTGATGATGGTGGTAATAATGGCAATGATAGTGATGGTGATGATGGTGATAATGGCAATGATGGTGGTGATGGTGATGTTGGTGTGATGGTGATAGTGATAGTAATGGTGATGATGGCAATGATGATGAAGATGGCGATGTTGATGGCGATAGCAAAGATAACGATGACACCAGTGCTTGCGGCGATAATTATATTTATGAAGATGATGAACCTTGCCATGGAAAACATAACACTGACGATTCTAATAACAGTAAAACAACCAGTGCCAGCTTCCGATAACTCGTTTCCAGCTGCTTCTTCAACACAAGGCTTCTCACGTCTTCAAGGAGGATTCCCTGGCTTCTTAAGGGATTCAGGGATTTTCAGGTCTCATTGACGAAAAGAGATCGTTCATTAAGAGAAAAAAATGTGTGTGGTCCCGTTCTCTTTGTAGATTTTTTTTAATCAATATTTTTTTTTATTATCAATCTATATCATTAAATGTTATTGCAGCTGATGGTACAATTATTATCGTAATAATGTTCCTTTACTATCCTTTCTTGGTCTTCGTTTTCTTTCTTTTATTTAGTAATTAGATAGACGGTTGAGTGATTTTTTATTTACTTACCTTTCTCAAAAGTTTTATTACAACTATTGGTACAACTGTTACTATAATCATGGCCGTTAATATTATTATTGTTTTGGCACTATAACCATCTCCATCCTGATCGTACGCATCGTTATTTTCATGACTTATGATCTAATAGAAATATTGAATGATTTTTATTTCTATAATTGTTATTCTTAATAAAGGTAATCTTAGTTTTGTTAAGGTTGTATTGTCCCCATCCTTGGCTATCATAATGTTGCTTAGACTATCAATGTAAGTATGTCTATGGTCCTTGGTACACTGCAGACTATACTATAAATCCAAGCTTTTCTCCTTACCTTACTGTTGTCAAGCTTTCTTATCTATTGCTTTTATCATTTTTCGTTTGTCTGTTTGTTTGTGTTTATCCAAACCCAGTTCCTGTCCCTTGTATTTAAACTTACTTCCGCTCTTGTATTTATATTTTTCCCCTAATATCAGTTACCTTTATCATTAGTATCAATTATCGTTTTCTCTCTCCACAGGCCATCCTCGGCTCTTCATATTAACTACAGTTTGTTATATCCTATTGTCAGGATGGGATACAGCAAGCCTTATAAACGTCAAGTGATATGAGAATGTTGTTTTCTCGGATGTACAATGCAACTCTCTATTCTGAGAAATGTATCAAATAAGAACACTTGTTTGTCACATTTCTCAGAAATTTTCTTTGATTAATAACCAGGTGACGCTTAACCAAGACATGCGAAAAATAAGAGCGATAACTAAAGAAAAATACTAGTTCATGATATTAAATGAAGCTTGCCAAATGTATATTGTCTTCCAACTTTTTTCTACAGTTAGCTATATAATTGCATTTCACAAAAATAATCTTTTTTCAGCTACACAGACAACAATGCAATCGAACAATTAGTGTCGGAAATTTGTTTTACCCATTAAAACGCAGCCCATAAATTTAAGCATCGTTACATCAGGCCAACTATATTACATTTGCATGCTGGAATGTATTCTATATGTTTGTCTACTGTAGAGATGGGTTGAATAGTCAAACTGATTGTGCATTTCACAATGAGGGTTTCTCATAGATGTCAAGCTGTCAGGAGTATAGATAATAAAAAGGACCAAACAGATAAAATAGTCGCGATTTCTATGATTCCGAAACCCCTTCCCCGCCAACACACCCAACAGGGCAGACAGGCTTTCATTTCCCCTGGAAAGGATCTGGCGTCCCATGACATAAGTTCAGGTTAATAAAGTGAACGACTTCACCAGATGTCATGTTTTGCAACGTAGCTGCGACCAGAAACCTAGAACACTGGAAATGATATTTTGAGTCTGTGAACGATGTCAGTTTATTATAGAATTAGATATATATTTCTACGAGG
>NC_051411.1:36333649-36336149 GCF_015228065.2 Penaeus monodon
ATTTTAAAAAATCCACAAGGAAAAACACGATATCATTTTAAATATCCACAAGGAAAAACACGATTTCATAAACAAAAAAATCTTCCCACGATTTCACACACAATAAAGTAAAAAAGAAATCCACAAGAAAAACACGATTTCATGACAAGAAAGAAAAAAAAAATACTCAATAAAAATACGATTTCATGACAAGAATAAAGAAAAAAATCTACAAGTAACAAAACGAAATCATGATAAATAATAATAATAAAAAAAATATGACAAGAAAGAAAAAGATCTGGACGAAAAAGGAAAAAGTGGATATACATAGCAACCTCCGAGCCAGGGTGCAAGCAAAATTGATACTATTGGAGCATCACATTAAACTCGGGATTAGATTCTGCTTCTCGGAGGCAAATGGGGGAGGTTTACTGTAGAAATGCGGAAAATGTTGTCATATACGACGAGCATTGATTTATTTATTTATTTATTTATCATTATTTATTATCTAATTATAAATCAATATAGGAAGAGTAAACACAAAATCTAGAATCTTTCAGTAGTTTTCCTTATTGTCATTACTAGTGAATCTTTATCATTTACTACAATTCTGTTATTAATTCCAGGACTAACTGTTCCAAGCCAGAGCTGGGGCGTCTTCGGAAACACAAATCCAACCCTTAACGTTGACGAATAAGCTTAACAGTTGCTGCTGGCAATTCCAACGTCCTTGATATGGTTCAACCCATCGTCTGGAATGCGCCAGTGCAGAGCATAGGCAACTGAGATAAATGTTAGTCAAGGAGTATATTCTTTATTAATTATCATATGCCTGGCTGTCGTAAGTTTATAAGTAGAAAGCGTACAATTATTATTTGTAAAGATATTGGAGGGAAAGACCACGAACATGCTAGATAATCACTTTTCACTTGGTAAATGTTGTTTTTGAATGAATTTCCTTTGACTTCATATTCATACATACCTCCCTGTGATTTTACGTTAAACGTAAATTATGGTAATGATTGCGCGTTGTAGTTTTTTTTTAGGAAAAAGTTAATACAAACATTTAGACGGAGGAGCAGCATTTATTTACAAAAGTCTTTATAGACGGATATATTATCGAATGGTTAGAAACGAACGTGATTGACAGAAATCATGAGCTTGGAAAGAACTCGCTTTCTCCGGCCTCTGGAAAGTGAAAATTCATAAGACAAAACAACAGTGTCGAAGCGTAGGAGACGCGAATATTAAAGGAATTGCGATCCGTACAGATATAAGAATGAATGTCATTGATACAATTTAAAAAAAAATAACGTAAATTGATTACAGATGGAACTTATTCTTTACGTTGATTCCTGTTCAGCATTAAAAATAGTCAAGAAGAACTCCAAGAGAATTAATAGAAAAATAGACATTGGAAGTGTACAACCTTGAGGTAATATACTACAACGCAGAATAGTTAACAATTCACATAAAAAAAATCTACATAAATATCTTTTACACTTATGCCTATAGTATCACATATATTATTCTTTAAAAGTTTAGTTTGTCAATTTTGATCTCCTGATTTCCTTTCTGAACTGGAATTGCTTCAGTAAAGTACATGATAGTCACTGGCAGTGTAATACAGTAGGGAGATCTAGGAAAATCATTACTAAGCCCATATAAATATTGCAAGTGTAAGAGGGCGCAAATCACGAGAACAAAGAACTGGTGTTTAAATCCTAAAAGGTTACTATTAGTTTAAAGAGAAAGAAAGTTACTGGTTGTTATACAGAAAGAATGTACACGGATATATATTGATATACATACATATATACAAATATAGATAGATAGATAGATAGATAGATAGATAGATAGATAGATAGATAGATAGATAGATAGATAGACACACACACAAAAATACACACACTCACACAAAAAACACACACACACAAAAACACATATGCATACATACATACATACATGCATAAATATATGTTATATTATATTATATTATATATATATATACATATATATATATATATATATATATATATATATATATATATATATATATATATGTATAGGCACACACACACACACATACACACACACACACACACAAGACACACACACACACACACACACACACACACACACACACACACACACACACACACACACACACACACACACACACACACACACACACACACACACACGCACGCACGCATACACGCACACACCCACACACACACACACACACACACATCCAGCGTAGGTTTCAGAGGTCACTAAGGTCGCATTTGATAGTCAGAAAAGTAATAAATAAATGAATAAATAAATAAAACATCTTTTTTTTCTTTCTTTCTTTTTTTCAATGACTAAGTCAGCTAAGCCGTAGCGTGGGTAAAACACCTACGACCAACTAACTTGTGTGCCAAAAAAGAAGTATTCGCATACAACCCGCTTACCTGATGCAAAAATAGCCTTCTCTTATATATTCTCAGTTTGATCCAACTGAAGTCACCGCCGCTTG
>NC_051411.1:36363649-36366149 GCF_015228065.2 Penaeus monodon
CAAAATAAAACGAAAATATACAAAACTCATTACGAATCATTACCACAAGCAAGCATACACACCAATGCACAGCTCACTAAATCAACGTGTTTATGACGAATACTTTATGCAAAGAACAAATATATGTAGGGGAGGGTGCGTGTGAAACGAACGGGCTTATTTGGACAGAAGGGAAAGAGAGGGAGACAACAAACATGTGGGACGTAATAAAACATAATGCCAACATTTGTCCGGTGGTGGCAGCACTGTGGGATGGCAAGGGAGAGGGTGGGTATTTTTACCGCTTGGATTGAAAGAGACCAAGAGAGAGGGAGGGAGGGAGGGAGGGAGGTTAGAGAGGGGGAAGGGAAGAGAGAGGGAGGGAGGGAGGGAGGGAGGTTAGAGAGGGGGAAGGGAAGAGAGACGGAGGGAGGGAGGGAGGTTAGAGAGGGGAAGGGAAGAGAGAGGGAGGGAGGGAGGGAGGTTAGAGAGGGGGAAGGGAAGAGAGAGGGAGGGAGGGAGGGAGGGAGGAGGGGAGAGGGAAGAGAGGAGGGAGAAAGAGGAGGGAGGTAGAGAGGGGGAAGGGAAGAGAGAGGGAGGGAGGGAGGGAGGTTAGAGAGGGGGAAGGGAAGAAAGAGAGAGAGAGAGAGTGAGAAAGAGAGAGTAAGAGTAAGAGTAAGAGTAAGAGTAAAAGCGAGAGTGAGAGAGAGAGAGAGAGTGTGTGTGTGTGTGTGTGAGTGTGAGAGTGAGTGAGAGCGTGAGTGGAGTGGAGTGTGCGAGTGAGTGTGTGAGTGAGAGTGAGTGAGAGATCAGGGTAGAGGGAGAATAGAGAGAAGAGAAAGAGAGGGAAAACATTGTGTAAGAAAGGCAGTGGCAAACAAACACGCGTAACACAAAAACAAAATAAAACAAAACGCCCAAACAAACAAGTGCCAGCAATAAAAACAAGAACCATAGCCTACGGGGGAAATACACATAATTTTCACTGTTTATTTTATAGTTGGTTTGCTATGTAAACAACAGCTGTACTCTGTGATCATTCACGCACTCTCCCTCACAAACACACACATACAACAATTTCCATGTGGTTCAGCACGCATGTGAAGGATATACAAAATCTCATAACAGCAGAATACTGTAGTTATGCGAAAATATGTATCCATGACTAAAACGATAATCACAGAAGTAAGTACATGCGGGGAATAACATTAACTGTTCCTCTCTCTCTCTCTCTCTCTCTCTCTCTCTCTCTCTCTCTCTCTCTCTCTCTCTCTCTCTCGCTATCTCTCTCTCCCTATCTCTCTCTCGCTATCTCTCTCTCGTTATCTCTCCGTCGCTATCTCTGTCGCTATTTCTCTCTCGCCATCTCTCTCTCGCTATCTCTCTCTCGCTATCTCTCTCTCGCTATCTCTCTCTCCCTATCTCTCTCTCGCTATCTCTCTCTCTCTCTTTCTCTCTCTCTCTCTCCTCTCTCTCTCTCTCTATATATATATATATATATATATATATATATATATATATATATATATATATATATATATATATATATATATATATATATATATATGAATATTACATCTTTCTTTCTCTGGGACAAGGGTTAGGCATGTGAGAAAAAGGCAAAGAAAGCTCGATAACAAATACAAAATTAGCTACATTACGTACCGAGACGAAATACTGACTTTGGTCTAGAAGTTCTGTGATATGTATAGGGGATTTTGAGCCCTTGTAGCTACTTTTCCAATATATCTATTTTTTTACTACTCTCTCTCTCTCTCTCTCTCTCTCTCTCTCTCTCTCTCTCTCTCTCTCTCTCTCTCTCTCTCTCTCTCTCTCTCTCTGTCTTTCTCGTGTTTATCACTCTCACTGTTACTCTCTTTCGCTTCTGTTATTGTTACATCTCGTTTTCGTTTTCTCTTCTAAATCAAAAGAATTAATAAAAATATCCACTATGACTATTCTCCACTATGGCTTTTTTTTCTTTCTTTCTTTCTCTCCTATATCTTTTCTTTCTCTTCTCTGACGCTCTCGTTTCAGCAAAAATAATGACATCATTAACCTTTCTTTTTTGCATTATCCCTTCTCTCTCCTTTATATTTTTCATAATGTTTTCACATTTTTTTTTCTGTTTTTATAAAGGATATTTACATACCATTTCTCAGAACTATCGACTTAAACACCAACTAATAATTCTCAAGCCTAAAACATCAAATTCGCTCTACTGGAAACAGACACCACAATAAAACTATGAACTATGCTCCTCTGTAAGGAAGAAAATCTAAGTTTTCTAAAGAAAGAAAATGTAAGAAAAGCTCTGCCCTGTTATCATTTTTTTTTTTTTTCATTTTTCAATCTTTCTTTTCATGTTCTTCTAACTGTCATGCTCACGTGAACCGAATCCATTATATGATGTTTACTACAGACCGTTTTAAATTGCTATGGTATCAGGGTATAACAGACAGGGCTGACTGAAAACATCAAACACCGCGGCTAACAATGACGAAGAATTGCATAAAGGAAG
>NC_051411.1:36373649-36376149 GCF_015228065.2 Penaeus monodon
ATCTCTCCATATCTATACCCTGCTATCTATCTCTCTAAATTCGTCTTCCCTCCCCTTCCCTCTTTCCTCATCTATCTCCCTCCCCCTCCCCTTTACCTGTCTCTCCCTCTCTTCCTGTCAAGGAGCGTTTTAACAAAGACTTTCTGTAGCACTGTTTCCCTGTTGTATTGATTGTGTTAAGCGACGAAGATATTTACATCCCGCTAACATATTTCATAGTGAAGAGGAGGGGCTATGGAGAAGCGTATAGTCAGTAGTACCTGGATTCCCATCACTGGCTCCCTCGTTCCTACTTTAGTGATGGTACAAAAAAGACAGAAAGATAGATAGATAGAGATAGAGAAAGAGAGAGAGAGAGAGAGAGAGAGAGAGAGAGAGAGAGAGAGAGTGAGTGAGAGAGAGTGAGTGAGAAAAAAGGTGTGGGTCTTACCTGAAGGCGTTTTCCAACCTCTCCCTTTCTTGGTAACCCTAAACGTTCTCACTTTTTTTTTTTTTGGGGGGGGGGGTCTGATCAGGAAGCTAGGTATATATTTTGTGTATACGCTGGCTCGTTCTCTCCCTCTCTCGCTCTCTTATTCTTTCTTTCTTTCTCTCTCTTTCCTTCTTCTTTTTTACCTTCCCTCACTCCATCTCTCTCTCTCTCTCTCTCTCTCTCTCTCTCTCTCTCTCTCTCTCTCTCTCTCTCTCTCTCTCTCTCTCACTCACCCCATCTCTCCATATTTAAACCCTCCTATCTATCTCTCTAAACTCGATTTAAAACGTCGAGGCATTTTCGAAGCCGATCCTGGATTTCTTTTTTTTTATCACAGGAATAAATACAAGATCCAAAACTAAATTTCTAAAATGGAATTTCGTCCAGCGATTTCCAAGCCGTTTCCCTGAACCAGTGGACTCATTTCTCCTCAGATATCTTCTCGAGGTAACCTATAATTGCCGTAATATAACCTAACTTGACCCAGTTTTATTCCTGCCTTAGATCCTTCGGAGTTGTATCTTCGATGGTTATGGTAAACGTTGATTCTAAAATTGCGTTGAAGTGAAGGATAAATAAATAGATATCTGATTCTGCGTTATATGCGGGTAAACAACTTGGCAACTTTCCATTTCTGTTCATTCAGTTTGGTTTTAACTTGAGAATAATTATTGTGTATTGATTTTACAAATACGTATTTTCTGATTTAGGAAGCGATATCGAGGGCCAGTCGGAGATTATGTTATCATATTCGTGTAAGATTGAAGTTATAATTGATCTATGTATATTATTCTATTACAAATTATTGCATGCAACATTATTCGTTATCCAGCTAGGATGCATAACTCTGAATTGTGATCCGGTAAAAGTAGCTGTTACTCTCAGCCATCACGTGACTTCACTCAGACGCATCGCAGCAGGACATTTGTCAGCCTTTATTTCATTCTATATTTATTTGTAAATCACGATTGACTTTCATCATTAAATCTAGTGAAATCTTACGTGTGGACAAATTGACCCTTCATGACTGCTTAGAGTAATCAACCAAACAATTAGTAATAAGAATGTTTCAAGATCTTAAGGCTCAAAAGGCCAGTGGCGCTAGTCGGTACACAACTAAAAAAGAGAAATTCATATGTAGCTACCCTAAGCAGGGCCATTATAGCATTACTCTCAGTAAGTGTTATTAAGGAGATGCGTGCTTTTACTTACTACTACCCTGTTTTCATGTATATTCGTGCAAGTACATGATAGCCCATGCTGTTTGATTTGCAGGCAAGTGTTGCGATCTGAAATGGATCGAAGTCATCAGTTATTCCAAAAACTGAATTCAAAGTGTAATAAATAAATAAAGAGGTTACATGCTAGATTTGCATGTTATATATATATGTATATATATATATATATATATATATATATATATTATATATATATATATATATATATATATATATACATATATATATATATATGTATATATTATATATATATATTATAATAATATATTATATATATATACATATATTATTGTTGTATGTGTGTGTGTGTGTGTGTGTGTGTCTTTTAAGCTCATATTATAAATCTGACAGACCATAAGTTTACGTCATTTTTCAAGAAAAAAGATAAAGTAAAAAAAAAAGGTAAGGAGGACGTGAAGCTATTCTGTATAAAATGGAAAATAATTTTACAAAGCTGACATAAATCACGCTACGCTTCAATTAAACGCTATATTTCGTAGAAAACTATGTTTTGTTATAGATACGACGGATATTACACCCAGGAAGGTTTTAAAGGTTTGTGGATTTTGTGGGTTCTACAGGAACACGAATACACAATAAAAAATATACCTTATGAGCATCAGCCAAATATGTGCTTTTTCCTTCCCTGTCGACACGGGGGAAGTTTACGTGTAGGAATACATAAAAAGAAATGGGAAGTCATATATTATACCTCCCCCCAATTTGTTTTATTTATGTGCACACCGTGTTCTGCTGGAAAAAAAAGATAGAAAGAATATATACATCTACA
>NC_051411.1:36388649-36391149 GCF_015228065.2 Penaeus monodon
TATCATTAACAGGCATTATTTTGGACTAGCTACCATATGCTTTATGCTTCAAGAGAAATTATTGTTCTTGAAATTCTTAACTCACAGGGCCACACAGCACACCCACCCAACCTGAAAATTACATCGCCTCATTATTTGATTATTTAAAATTATCTGCCGCGTCATCAGCTAAGGTCATTAGCGGCGAAAACCTAAATGAAAACGTTTAAAAATCTGTCAAGAAGTAATGTCTCTAATAAGCAAAAATAAATGCATGTTTCAGTAGTTATCGCTCAGATTCCAATGCGTTGATCACACAAATCTTGGAATTAATGAACGATATTTAAAAGGAGTGACCGAAGCTTAGTGCTCATTGATTTCTGGATGAAGCGAACGAAAATGTTTTTGTATCGTGACATGCATATTAAACTAATGACATTAAAAAAAGTCAAAACGTGCAAGTAAAGACTAATATGATGAAACGTGCCTTTCTAGAATTAATGGTAAATAGGCCATAACTACCCCGTGCCCCAAACAGTTGTGTAGTGAAGAGTGGCGTGGCAGTGCGTAGAGTTTACCACACCGGAAGAATAGTATAAACGCAGCTCAAAACTTTAACAACTTTTGTTATAGAAGGTGACGAGAAATCCTTCTTCCTGTGAAAAGTATGTGATTAAATGCTCTATATATCAGTTGCAGTGCCCGATACTTGCGCTATCACACAGTGCCCGATACTTGCGCTATCAAAAAATAAATAAATAAATAATAATAATAATAATAATAATAATAATAATAATAATAATAATAATAATAATAATAATAATAATAATAATAATAATAATAATAATAATAATAAATAAATAAATAAATGAAATAAAAAATAAAAATAATACAAATTATATTAAAACTGCGTAGAATTAGGTGGGATTACAGTACTATGAGTGGGTAATTTGGACCAAGGAGGGAATGCTATATCGATGTCCATGGAGTGTGTACCCATATCCTGCGTACTAACCAAGAAAGAAAACCTACTTTAGGGTACACTGTAGTAAACCTCGTTAATCACTATTAACTTCATAATAACAAATGAGCGAAGGTACCAAAAGCCCCCTCCCTTTACCCGCTTCACCCCCACCCCCCCTTGTTACGGCTTGGATTCTCAGAATGACTGAAACTCCATTCTAGAAATGAGGTATTTAGTGCTATATGCATTTATATCTCATATATGACTAATTGGTAAAATAAATTTCTTTATTCTAATGATACTTATTTCGTTCTGGAATTAAAGTAGTTTGCGATAATCAACTAATATCTATTGCTGTATAATAATGATAATGATTCCAGTGATGATAAACGTAAATAGGATTAAAAAAATAATGATAAAAATAATGATGATTATAATGATAATGATAATGATAATAATAATAATAATAATAATAATAATAATAATAATGATAATAATAATAATAATAATAATAATGACAATAATAATAATAATAACAATAATAATAATAATAATAATAATAATAATAATAATAATAATAATAATAATAATAATGAAAGTGTTATTATCAATAATAATGACAAAATTATCATAATTATAACAGTAATAATAATAATAACAGTGACATTAATCAAAATAATGATAGTAATATGCCGAGACGGAGAGCGACAGTCTGACTCTCCTGGCATTCACCAGAAATTCTGAAATGTCAGACAGTTGCTGAAACTGTTCGAGGAGAAAGTTACTTCGCTGCACTAATGTCTTCTCTTTCACTTTTATAGACAGCACAACACAAGGCATAAAAGACGAACTTGTACATTTGTTGTTTAAACGTTTTTAAGTGTTAAGTAAGAAGCGGGCGAGTCGTAAGCAAAAGTGTCTGGTCTGAGAATGAATTGTGTAAAATTATGTTTGTAGTTATGACAGGGATTAATGATGAGTAATAAAAAGTAATGATGTTTTTTTATCGGCAAGATGAAGTGCTACGGACATACATACAGCCAATGCAAACTGTCCTTCCTCAAAAAACGTCTCTTCCTTAAAGAGTTAATACTATCGATTCTGCCAAACAGTTTCTATAAAACCAGCAAGCCAAATTCTGTCCTCCTGTCGCCACCTCCTTACTTATAAGCACACACACACACCACACACACACACACACACACACAACACAACACACACACACACACACACACACACACACACACACACACACACACACACACACACACAAAATAATAATAAATAAATAAATAAATAAATGAAAAAATAAAAAAAAACATTAACCCTGGGAAAAGGATACAGAACTTAACTCATCGATTGCCATATACGTTTTTACACTTGGAATTACTTACCGGACGCCAGTGACGCCTGACTGCTCCCATTCACGTCAACTGGACCACGAAGTCATGGCAAAGCGTATCTGCCATAAGTTAGTTGCAGTTAGGACTTCTTGGAGTTTCAGGCAAGCAGCAAATAGTCTTTGTGCTTTATTTCGTTCCTCCTTGTGTGGGAATT
>NC_051411.1:36408649-36411149 GCF_015228065.2 Penaeus monodon
CACTTTAATTGTGCACAAATGTTCATGAGAAAGTCTTTACAGCGCACTGCCCAGTTAACAGATGACTGAAATTGCGCTTTGTACAGTACTTTTATATTTCAGTTCTTATAACTTTTCTTTCCTTTATAGTAAGGATCTTGAAGAAAATATACTTTGTTATTTTTCTGTGCTTTTGGTGTTCATATATTGTCTTTTTTAAATTATTTCTTATCTCTCATGGGTTTGCATTAGATGTAGATTTTATTTCTAATTATCAGGACAATACCGGAGTAGGAATATTTAGAAAAAAAAAGAGTGAGCAGTTACATATAGTCAACGATGTTTTATTATGAAAATTATATATGTGCATATATATATATATATATATATATATATATATATATATATATATATATATATATATATATAATATATATATACATATAATACATATATATACATATAGATAAAAAAATTATATATATAGATAGATGATAAGAAGAGAGAAGAGAGAGAGGAGAGAGAAGAGAGAGAGAGAGAGAGAGAGAGAGAGAGAAAAGGAGAGAGAGAGAGAGAGAGAGAGGAGAGAAGCGAGATAGATATAAATATAGATAGTACAGATATGACATATATTACATAATATATATATATACTATATATATATATATTTATATATAAATATTATTTAATTATACAATCCAATTTTTTCATACTATTAATAGCTTAATAGTACTTTCTTTCCCCTCTTTGCGGAGGTGTTTAAGACAAGAGAAAATAAGTTGTTTCTTTTTGTTCCTTGCATATATATATATATATATATATATAATATATATATATTATATATATATATATATATATTATATATATATATATATGATATATATATATGTGTGTGTGGTGTGGTGTGTGTGTGTGTGTGTGTGTGTGTGTGGTGTGGTGTGTGTGTGTGTATGTGTGTGTGTGTGTGTGCGTGTGTGTGTGTGTGTGTGTGTGTGTGTGTGTGTGTGTGTGTATACACATATATATGTACATATATGTATATATATACACATACATATGTACACACACACACACACACACACACACACACACACACACACACACACACACACACACACACACACACACACACACACACACACACATGTATATACATACGCCGCGATGGTCCAGTGGTTAAAGCACTGGACTCCGACCCTCATGGACCCGAGTTCAATTCCCCGTCGCGGCAGTCGTAAAAATGCGTGCGTTCTGACTGCTCTCTCGAGCCCGATCTCTCGGCGAGAAAACGACATATCGCCTTGAGAAGTCAAACGCAGGCGTCGTAGTGGAAGTCGCCGCCGTGGCATAAGTGTTAAACCCCGAACCGCGGTTGTTTAGGAAGGGTATCCAATCAGGGAAGGGTGAAACTGCCAAATATCCTCTGAGGTAATGAATTGAAAGAGGCCGATTTCCTGCAGTGGAATAAATGGCTGTTGGAAAAGAAAGAAAGAAAAACACACAAATGCGTGTGTGTGTGTGTATGTCTATATAACTTTTGCGGATTCAAACTTGTTTCCCGTGTCACCCTGTCCAGGTGAGAACTAAATGCAATCAGATCAGTATGTACGTTGCCATATACCATGAGTAAAACATGTTCCGTGGCCATAGGTGATGCCAAAAAGTGACTATGAAAGAACATCTTTCGTCCTCTTCCGAAAAATGCTTCGGTTAGGCATTTGCCGGCACTGAACTCCGCCAAATGAAGGAACAAATGGCTTCGAGATTTTTTCTTCTTCTTTTTTTGGGTGTGTGGTGGGGGTGGGGGTGGAACACCCTGCTTAGCTTCTTGAGAGGAAACAATGGTAGATGATTCGGTGGAGGGAGGGTACTACTCTGAATGACGATTTCAGCGAAGAAAAAGATAAACAGGTAAACAAGATAATCAGTTCTTGGTAAACAGCTTTTCAAACACAGGATGGATTTCTCTGATAAGCAGAGAGTGAAAATGATGAAATTACATGTTTGTGCTATCGCGTATTCTGGTGATAAACAGAAATTTGTTTTTAAGATGGGAAAGGGAGAGAAAGATTGCAAGGAAGGAAAAGATGAAGAGAGAGAGAGAGAGAGAGAGAGAGAGAGAGAGAGAGAGAGAGAGAGAGAGAGAGAGAGAGAGAGAGAGAAGAAGAGAAGTTAAGAGAATAGGAGTGAAGAGAAAGTGAAAGAGAGCTTGTAAGTGAAAACGTGACTAAAACGTTAAAAATAGAAAAAAATATATATACATTTGCTTCTGATTAATTTCTTACACAATATTTCGACCATAGAGCATAAAATTTTTTAGATCGCCAAGAAATACGATATGATATCATATTAACTTTGCAAATGACGGATGGTAGTAATACATCACCGCGATGTGACACTCCCTGTGATATATGGGATAAACTGCAGTTCAGACATATGAAATATCATATACTATTTCGAGACGCTTTCTCTTAAATTATTTTGTGGTTTCTTCTGCTCTTGTCATCTGTTAAAATCTCTT
>NC_051411.1:36466149-36468649 GCF_015228065.2 Penaeus monodon
AAGAGTACATCCAGGGAGTCTGGATACTTGAAATACATTACTATGGAATTCCTCCTTGGCTATAAGGACGATTCAGAGTCATATTTTCTGAGCCAGAGCGCGGAATCACTTAGCTCTAATAAATGATTTACAGGAATTGTCTACATATTTTGAACGTCAAGTTACAATTTCTGCTGTAAAGTTATATTCGACAATTTTAAAAGATCAGATAACAGCATCGTAGTCATGCTAATCATCACTAATATTCCGTTTACTTATAAAGCGAAATAGATGCTCATTACGTTAATTTGCTTACATTTTTAACGCTAGTCCCAGCAACTGAGAGAAACAAGATTTTGATTTTGAATTCTGACGTCGAGGTTCCTTTCTGTTTGGTTTTTGTTTAATCTTATACCGCAAAAATCTACAATTAATATCAAAACGAACATGTCGTTTTCCGCCTCGGTCGTTATATACGTTGTCTTTCTTATCTAGTCCAACGATTACACGGAAGCTTATCGCGTGATTACTCAGTCTGGCATCGAATTAATAGGATTTCAAGTCCTGTGTAATAAACCCCGTGACGTTTACCTCACTGAACGAATGTTGTTGATGAGAAAATGCCGGATGTTATTACAAACAGAATATGAGCACTACATTACACTGAGTAATAAAATCGATTAGGAAATGTTATCTTGTTTCGTGGCTAGCCTATGAACATTTTTTTTTTAAGCAAAACGAAAACGCAAATATCTGGTGATAGATAGATAGATAGATAGATAGATAGATAGACAGATAAATTGATAGATAGATAGATAGATATAAAAACGTGTGTGTGAACAATAACTATATATATATAATATATATATATATATATATATATATATATATATATATATATACATATATGTATATATATATATATATATATATATATATATATATTTGTATGTTTTTTTATTTATTATATATATATATATATATATATATATTATAATATATATATATATATATATATATATATATATATATGTGTGTGTGTGTGTGTGTGTGTGTGTGTGTGTGTGTGTGTATATATATGTGTATATATATACATATATATATATATATATATATATATATTATATATATATATATATATATATATATATATATATATATATATATATATATATATATATATATATATTATATATATATATATATATATATATATATATATATATATGTGTGTGTGTGTGTGTGTGTGTGTGTGTGTGTGTGTGTGTGTATGTGTGTGTGTGTGTGTGTGTGTGTGTGTGTGTGTGTGTGTGTGTGTGTGCTGACGGTCGCAATCAAGCCGGATTTCAGCTTCATATCTGATGAAAGAGTAAGATTTATATATTTTCTCTCGTCTTTAAACCTGGAGGTAAAACTGCTGTTGGCCTACATCTATCTCGATTTTTATAATAAAAGTATTTTGCGATACTGTTTTTATTTGAATTCTTGCGTTGAGTGTATTTGTGTGTGCTTGTTTCTTATTTTCACTTTGCATGTAGGCCGACAGCGAAAGGAGGAAATTAATTAACTATAGGTAACAGTACACTCTAGAATACAGTGATTATAAAACTAGCATGAAGTTTTAAACCTCTTTACATTTATCATATAGTCTTGAGGAAATTTTCAACATTACTTGGTATAATATAAAACGTGAAATGACATTTCAAGTATTCTGTTTTGTTGGTCATACATGCCAGATGTATACCAAAATTCATATATCCATATACAATATATCATTTGTATATATCTATCTGTCTGTCTGTCTATAATTATCTATATCTATTTCTACTTACCTGTCTATCTTCCTATCCATCTACCTGTCTATCCGCCTGCCTGCCTGCCTGCCTATCTACCTACCTACCTACCTACCTACCTACCTACCTACCTACCTACCTACCTACCTACCTACCTACCAACCTACCTACCTACCTACTTGCCAACCAACCAACCTACCAACCAACCAACCAACCTACCAACCAACCAACCAACCTACCAACCTACCTACCTAACCAACCTACCTACTTATTTACTTACCTACCTATCTATATACCTAAAAATAAAACAATGTAAAAAAAAAAAAAAAATCAATCATCATTCACCACTACATCTTTCACAATTTACATGTAATTCTAAGTTACACAATTTCCGCTGAGTACTTTAGCCTACCGAGAAACCTTTAGCAATTGTTAAAGTTTAGTTCTGACTACAAGGGACTCTCGGAAATGCCTGCGATCGTATCACTTGTGTTAAAACTCGATTTTCTTCAGCAACATCGCTTTCTTTTCCTTTATTATCGTATTTATTGTGTCTGTTTGTATTGTTTTAGGATTGGTTGGTTGGACTGTACTGCTATGATTCGGGGATAAAGTGTCAGGTGATTTGCATTTTTTGTTAGTACTGCTATCTCCTTTTCTTTTTTCTTTTTTTCTTATTCTTCCTCTCTTTCTTTTTCTTCTTTCTCTCTTCTCTTCTTCTCCCTCTT
>NC_051411.1:36476149-36481149 GCF_015228065.2 Penaeus monodon
AGGATGAGGATTATGATCGAAAATTACAATATTTGTTTGGAGGTGAACGCTTAGCACGTTATTATTATTGATGAATTTGTGTTATATTATAGATCGAGTTGTGAAAATGTCAGTATATTCAGGAGAGAAATGCGTATGAGTATGAAATTAAGATAATTATTTTTTTTGCTTGAGAGGACCCCCAGGGAATTTTAATTAACCGACAATTGTACGTGATATTTCTCAAAAATAGTTAGTTTCTTTTCATTTCTTTTTTTTTCTTTTTTGTTTCGTTTTTCGTTAACATTGGACTGGATTTTAGATTTATTATTAGCAGTTTCTTTCCACTGAATTATATTTAATTTAGGCTTTAGGAGCTTCAGTTAAAGTTAACAGCAAGTTAAGCGCGGTTATGAATTTAATTTTGACTGACATAATTTTGTTGGCTGGACCAGTAATTCTTTGTAGTTTTCTTCTCTATTCTTAACCCAGTGGACACGTATGGCAATAATACATACCATATCCACACAAGTTAATTTATTGTATTTACACATAGATGGCTCTGCAGGTGCCTAGTAGCCAAGGAGTCAGTTATTAGTCCTATCTTTCTCACCTGTTCACCATTTTCCTTGACTTTTGGATTTTTGGGGGGTATTATTTTATTGCCTTAAATAGTACCAAGATTTTAATAATAATTTAATAATCATAACATCAATAAAGCTAATAAGTGTATCGATATCAATTGTATTAAAAAGAAAAACACATTTTCCAGTCAATTCAAGGCCTACTGATAGACTCCTTGCTAGCTGCGACATGTGGAGCCATCTGTATGTAACAAAATTCACAAAAAAATCAGGGGACAGAACATAAACCCGGGGATGGTTAGTTTAAAAATGGGACAAACTGAGAACGGCGTAAGTCCCTAGTGCTTTCAGTCTTGATTACGGCTGTACAGTCCCGTAAGAAATTTTCTGCTTCTCTTATGAGGTGTTTAACATAGAAGGTAGCATGACAGGATAACGCCTTTTCTGGATTTTAAAAAGCGTAGTTAACTATAGTAAATCTCAAGGTAATTCTTGAGATATAAGTATTAGGATTATGATTTTTAGATTAATTGACTTTTCATTCTTATTATTACAGAATAGTCATGACTGTTGTGTGTGTGTTGCATATATGTGTTTATAAATATTAATATTAAATACCTATTTATAGACAATATCTGTTTCAGGAGGTATACTAAGAAATATCTCCAATTGTAATTTAATTAATGAGCCACGATAATGACGATGCCGTTGTCACAGGGTTACAGTGCCTATAAATACTAAAGAGAAAAATATGTCTCCAGTAAGATGTGGTGACGACACAACGCCAAAGGGATAAGTCATTTTACTCACTCTGCTTGTAATACTGCGCCGTCTATAATCAGTCGTACATTAGCCTAAGAGCATAGCTGATGTATTATAGCAGAGAGAGAGAGAGAGAAAAGAGTAAGAAAGATCAGGAGGAGGCGAAAGGGAGGAGAGAAGATAAAATGAAAGAGAGAGAGGAGAGTGAAGAGACGAGAGAGAGAGAGAGAGAAAGAGAGACGGATGGAGGGAAGGAGAAACAGAGATAGAATCAGCCAGACAGAAGACTATAAGACTATACACCTCATATGTCTACTTAATAATCTCTCTCACTGTATCAATATTTCTTTCAATCTATCTATCCATTTATGTATCTGTCTCAGGTTAGCATACGAATTAAAATGACACAGTAGATCACAGATGTTGATAATGGTTGATTTGCCAGAATAATTCCCTACAGGAATTCAGGCATTTTTCTTACCAAAAAGAAATGCATAAAATGTACATCGTTAATTAAGTTCTACTCTCACTGACGGCAGGCTGAAAGGACGTTAGGAAATTACATATGAATAAAGTAAGGGAGAGTGAAAAGTAAATGAATGATTACCTCTTCTGTCAAGGAAAGGGGGAAAGTACGATACCCTAGCTATGCAATATTCTAGAAAGTAAACTGAATTCTGTGGGTGAATAATTTTGTGTTGGTAAATTCAGCTGTATTAGTTGCTGTGTTGTTGGTGGCTGTTGGTAGTGGTAGTAATATTCCTGCCAAAAGTAAGAAGTTTGCGTCTATATGATGATTGGTCTATAAGTGGAAAGAAGAGGATTTCTCAGCGAATCGTGTAATTGTCATATGCATCTCCGAAAAACATTTTGATACTAAATAATGCTGTGAAATATTAATAATGTACGTTTTAATGATTTAGTGAAACATGATATAGACCAGTATTTGATTTGTATATGACTTTTAAATGAAATTTGTTTTCATTGTGTATTTATATATACATACATATAATATATATATATATATATATATATATATATATATATATATATATATATATATATATATATATGTATATATATATTGTGTGTGTGTGTTTGTGTGTGTGTGTGTGTCAGTACTTCTATTACCATCACTAGTACTCATACAACTACCACTACAACCATTATTACAAATAATATCGCCGCTCCTGTACAGTACAGCACGGCGTACTAACCAAGAGAGTTTCCCTCTTTAAACAACATACCGGAGACAATGGCCTTCGAAGAATCAAATTAGGTTGAACATTGCAGTGAACTCAACCCGTTGGGGGTTCCTGGAATCTGCAGTGTACCCAGCATGCAGTTTTTAACCCCAAAGCATTGACTGTCGGCGGTTGAATTGGCTAGAGATGAGGATCACAGGGCCAGGAGGTCATATTCGCTTATATACCTTTATTCAACAGGTGAATTATCATTAGAGAGCAGATGTGAAGTGGAATTTGATACGACTAATGTTGTTGCTGCTAGTCGACTTGACTGGTCTGTGTGTTTCTCTCTCTGACTCTGTTTCTATCTAGTTCTCTGTCTGTGTGTCTGTTTATCTCTGTCTCTGTCTCTCTCTCTCTGTCTTTCTCTGTTGTGTATATATATATATATATATATATATAATATATATATATATATATATATATATATATATATTAATATTATATTATATATTATATATATATATGTTGTATGTATATTGTGTGAGTGTTATATATTATACGCATATGTTTGTATTATATAATATATATTATATATATATATATATATATATATATATATATATATATATATACATATTATGTGTGTGCGTGTGTGTGATGTGTGTGTGTGTGTGTGCGCGTGTGTGTGTGTGTGTGTGTGTTGTGTTGTGTGTGTTGTGTGTGTGTGTGTTGTGTGTTGTGTGTTGTGTGTGTGTGTGTATATATACAATACTCATAATGATACTATATTATAGATATATATACTAGATATGTAATCAATATATACTGATAATCGATATTAACAACCTCCGACAGGACTCGAACCTAGGTCATCGGTATGAACCGGAGGCAGTGCTAACACCATGTCACTGCCTCATTTCATACCCGGATTGCACCTAGGTTCATCCTGGCAGGAGGGTTTATTATCGATTGAATGCGGGATTGCATTTCCACTCATAAAATTACCTCAGGGACATTGACTTAGGATTTGACTTGCTAAATCAATTTGCACCGAGTGCCCACGGGAGTGAGCGTCAAACTTCGCTGTCAGTTACTCAGTATGAGTAGACTGGTAGTTTATGGGCTTAGTAAGATCCTAGTTGCACACTCCTTTGTAGGAGGGTCGTTTGATGTTATGCATGGCCTCGGTTCTCATTTCCCGAAGTACCTCAGTTCGAGTCTGCTCAGGGAGGGTTGTTGTTATCGATATCAACTGAGGCATTGGATGATTCATCTTTCATATATTACTCTAAGTATATTTATTATAAATGCTTGTGGTGAGTGTTTCTGTTTGTGCATATCCTTTGAAATCAATATGATTTGTTTATTATCTCCTGTTTATTATTAGTAGTTATTATTTATTCTGTTGATTAGTTATATTATATTATCAACCGATTCACATTTTAGATAAAACTTTTTCGGTGATCGTGTGAGAGATGTTCAAGCTTTATACCGTATAGAAATAACCCTTTTGAAAGCCTAGTCGATTAATCCAGAGTCGCTAGCACATTAGCAATTTACATTTTTATACTGACTACAGATGAATATAATGCTTAATCTGTAGATGTGGTGTTTTGATTACTGTAGATTAAGTGTCTGTAAAGAGAATTTAGTTGCCTGTTGCAACTCCATGAACTTTAAAACGTTTCAATCACATGAAAAATAGTCATCCTTGAAGTGCTTATAAGTGTCATAAGGATTAAAGTTCCGGATTACACGCCATCGACAGCGGCCACTGGCAACAGAAATAGCATTATCTTCCAAAACACGAACATCCTTGTTGTTGGAATATGTCAGATGTATTGAACATGACTCTTCATTTAAACTGTTTATCCTGCAATCAAGTGGTGCATGATATTGCTTTCGTGGTTTCCTGGATATAATGGCATACGGATTCAGTGCATGGATAATGGCCACATGTGCGTCATGTAACATGCATGGATAGGGATATAGCTTCCACCGCGCATTATTTACTATATTGTACAACTGTTTGTTTTGGATATGGATAATTTTATGTTCATATATAAGCATAAGGTATGTATTTCACTTTGCTGTAAATGAAGAATAATATATAATATATATATATATAATAGCATGTGTTTAACATTGGATGATGAGATATATATATGATATATTACTAATATTTAATCTAGATTTATTTTGTATAATAATATATGATATATAATATAGATAAATATAATTTATTGATAAATAAGATATATATATATATATATATATATATATATATATTATATATATATTATATAATATATATATAATATATATATATATATAATATTATATATATTGTGTGTTGTATTGTGTGTGTTTGTGATGTAGGTGTGTTGTATTGTGTTTTGTGTGTTGTTATTAGTGTGATTATATATTTATATATATTATATAATATTATATATATATATTATATATATATATATATATATATATA
>NC_051411.1:36518649-36523649 GCF_015228065.2 Penaeus monodon
TTGCAATTTACACTGATATCTTTACTGTAGAACATATACCTTTTTAAAGTGTTGTTCTTTGTTAAAAAAAAATCGAATCAGACAATTTTAGTTGCTGTATCTGATTTACTTTTTTATGCACTGTTGTGTATATAGTATATGTGTATATATATATATATATATATATATATATATATATATATATATATATATATATATATATATATATAATATATATAATATATACATTATATATATATATATATATATATATATATATATATATATATATATATATATATATATATAAATATCCCCCCACCAAGATACTCCAAAGCCAGTAGGTAGGTAACTCGGCTGTCTACCTCTCAATCAAAAACCATGACTGCACAAACAGAGCAACGGCCCTCATTCCCCGCAGGCGAAGGAGCCCCTTGTTACGGCGGCGATCATCATCGCTCCGGAGCAGAGGGTGATAAAAATCTCCGGTTAAAAACAGGTCGCTCCATGTTGATGAACTTTTGCACATATAATATAAGAACAAATAGAACTGATTCCGATTTACTAGCATTACTTGAGGAACTCTCTCTCATTAAATGGGATGTTGTAGGACTCTGTGAAGTTAGAAGACTAAGCGAAGAACAGAAGATACTAAATGATGGACACGTGCTCTATCGGAGAGCTAAACCCCTGGGTAGCAAGCAGGAATTAGGGGTATTTTTCTTAGTTCACAAACGTTTAGAAAAGAATATACAGTGTAAGCGAAAGAGTGGTTTCAGTAAAACAAGACAATAGTTAAAACTTCACGATTATCTATGCTCCAACCTGCAGCCACAGTGATGAAGAAATAGAGAGTTTCTATGAAGATGTTCATTTAGCCAGGGAGAGAGTAAAACCCTATTTCACAATAATTATGAGAGATTTTAATGACAAAATAGGTGAAATGACAAGAGAAACCGTAGTGGGAATAGGCACTTGGAATGAGAGGGGACAAATGCTCGTCGATTTTGCGGAGGCTCGATCATTCAATATCATGAATACATGGAAGTCGCCATCTGACATCAAAAATGAAATTGACGCAATATAGTAAAAAATATTATTAAAATTCATTAATGAAGTACTTATTGGTCAGAGGCTAAATTAAATTACACCAAAGAAGGGAAAGGATGAAACTCATACGAAATTTAGCTAACTTGAAGACCAGAGCGTCAGAATTTAACCTTAACATCCAAAACAGATACTCACTTCTCAGTGACCAAGCTCTCAACACTGACCAAACCAACAAACAGTTCAGGGACATAATAAAGGAAGCTGCACTTGAAGTAGGCGGTAAGAACGTCAAGCAATGCTCTAGCAAGCTCTCGGTAGAAACTAAAGAGTCAAAAACGTAGGGTCATGAGAGCACCCCTTCAAACAGGGACAAGATAGAATTGGCTGAACTAGCAAACACTATAAATAAAAAAGAAGAGTGAAGAAGCGTGGAAATTCAATACTCAAATAATAAATGAAACAGTGATATCGGACACTAACATGAAAACAGATAAAAGAGGACTCGGATTAGGGAGAAATCAAGTGTATGCAATAAGGAAACCAGACGGAGAATTGAAATATAATAAGAATGAAATCATAAGAGTAAAGGAAGACATTTACAGGGATCTATACAACTGCAATGAACAGCCATGGATAGAAGCGAACGCGGTAACAAGAGACGTAACGCTTAAAGGCATGAAGAGGGGGAAGAGACCTTACAATAGAAGCAGGAGAAATTGCATCTGTGAAACAAGCCAATATTTTTAACAAATGCCTTCTCAACGGAAAAAATCCTGAAGCCTGGGGAAATGCAACAATTATTTTGATACATAAAAATTAGGATAGAAAGGATCTAAAAAAAAAACTACTGACCCATAAGCCTCCCTTCAGTTGTTTACAAACTGTTCACAAAAGACATCACAACTCGCATTTCTGACAGTCTGGATTCTAACCAGACTAGAGAGCAGATAAGCTTCCGCAGTGGAGTCTCAACAACAGACCACATCCACACGCTCACCCAAATAAGAGAAATAATAAACGAATATAGGAAACCCCAGTGTATAGCATTCATCGATTACGAAAAGGTATTTGACTCTGTACTTAAAGCTATTCGAAGACTGGGAATAGAGGAGATATATTGTAAAATATTGGAAGATATATACGAAGATCAAGCTCTTCACGGAAACCGATAAAATATCAAATAATATAGTTGTTAGACAGGGCCATATTATTTCACCAAAACTGTTTACAGCTTGCTTTGAGGAAATATTCAAGAAGCTAGAATGGAACGGAAAGGGTATCGAAAGAGAAGGCGAATAACTAAACAATCTAAGATTTCCGGATGATCTTGTTCTCTTCAGTGAAGCTGCAAATGAAATGCAACATGCTCAACAGTAGAGTTCAATTCGAACAGATACATGCACAAGGCGAAGCACTAGAGGTAGTGGACAAGAAGTTCCTTGCCATTATGTTTATAAAGAAGTCTTTAACCAGTGCGTGCTCTCAGTTATGACTTATGAATAAGAAATATTAACTACAACCAAATTACTGAAGTGGAAAATAATAAGTGCCCAGACAGGGATGGACATGTTAATGCTGGGAATCAGCCTAAGAGATCGGATGAGGGCGACGGGGGTGTGGGAACAGACAAAAGAGAAAGGTATACTTGGGAGCATCCAATGTAAAAAAAAATGGCAATGGGTTGGTCATATATGTTGGAGACAGGACGACAGATGGACAAAGAAGTAACAGACTGGGCATAGAAAAATTAAAGAGGCCAAGGGCCATTCCAATGACAAGATGGCGTGAAGAAATAACGAAATTTGGGGGCCAAGAATGGAAACGGTAAACGCAAGACAAAGTTAGAAAAGATTGGGAGAGGCCTAAGTCCTGCAGTGGATTGATTTAGGCTGCTGATGATGATAATATAAACTCATCAGACATCATCATCAAACGTTATGAAAGTTTTCTTTCTGTAATTCTTAATATTTCAATGTATAACCGCTAGATATTCTTTCATCAATAATATAGTGAAAAGTGTACTGAGAATATCTCATCATCCCCCCTTAGACAGTATTCTCTATAGTTTGGAATACTAATATATGTGTGTGTGTGTGTGTGTGTGTGTGTGTGTGTGTGTGTGTGTGTGTGTGTGTGTGTGTGTGTGTGTGTGTGTGTGTGTGTGTAAAGGTGATTCTATTTATAGAAATAAATAAGCTAATGCATGTAGATCAGCTTTTGTGTTTTTTTGTACGGTTTGTAACCATTGCAAGTTCAGTTGCGTATTTTGATTGTGTTGTGAAATGTAAACATAATCACACAGTGAAAATGACTATAAAATTTTGTCGTGAGTTCATGTATCAGGGCTGATGGTAATCCCTGTTGCTTAGGATATAGGGATTTTGTGAAGGTATTATGACATTGTCCCACTAATGTAGACATAGCGTTGCAGTGCTATTGTGATTTTGGAATTTGTGAAACTAATTCAGTCTAAGACTAGGGGAGATTAGGGGAGGTACTGTGTGAGTGACACACTTGTCATGTTTTATAAAATAAACAATTTTTATAATTTTTGAATCCTTATGGTTTATATATATATATATATATATATATATATATATATATATATATATGTGTGTGTGTGTGTGTGTGTGTGTGTGTGTGTATGTGTGTGTGTGTGTGCGCGTGCGTGTGTATGTATGTATGTATATAAAGGGTGTCCACAAAGTCTCTTTACAATTTGAAAAATTTATTTCAAAAGCAGTTTATGAGATATCTTAACCAGATTTGTTTTATTTTAATAGGCGTTTATTAAAATTTTTCTTATGTATAACTTTTATATTTCAGATACTCTGCTGATGCTGATTCACTGAACCCCTATAAAATGGCTACTCCTCAAGAAAAAACACAATGTGTATCGTGCTTTCTTGAAACAAAATCGGATGTTCAGACTCAACGAAACTACAGAATTAAGTATGGAAGAGATCCACCATCCCGTCCTTCCATTCGTGCATGGCACAAGAAATTTATGGAGACAGGGACAGTATTGGATAAAGAGAGGAGCGGGCGACCAAGAACATCTGAGGAAAACATCGATCGTGTTTCACAAGCCTTTACTCGTTCAGCTAGGAAGTCCATCCGCACTGCTGCCAGAGAGTTGCAACTACCGCGTTCAACAGTGCACAAGGTCCTCCACAAGACCTTACGGTTGTATGTTTACAAAGTGCAATTGTTACAGGCTCTTCAGCCAAATGACAAGACAAAAAGAAGAGAGTTTGCTGAAGAAATGCTGGGACGCATTTCTGAGGATGAAGCATTCCTCAAGCGAGTCTGTTTTCGTGACGAGGCAACTTTTCATGTTTCAGGGAAATTACGCAGACACAATGTAAGAATCTGGGGGTCAGAACACCCCCATGAGACTAGAGAGCTTCACCGGGATAGTCCGAAAGTGAATGTGTGGTGTGGAATCATGATTGATCGAATAATTGATCCATTTTTCTTCAACGAGGCAACAATTACTGCAGATGTTTACCTTGACTTTCTGACCGAATATCTGGCACCACAACTGATTGACCTACAACCAACCATTATTTTCCAGCAAGATGGTGCACCACCACATTGGGGACGCCATGTTCGTCAGTACCTCAATCAAACATTTCCAGACCGATGGATTGGAAGGGATGGGCCAATTCCATGGCCACCACGTTCGCCAGATATCACTCCCTTGGACTTCTTTTTATGGGGTTATGTAAAAGATATCGTGTATCAAACAAAGGTACGGGATATTGCTGACTTGAAGCAAAGGATTCGTAATGCAATTGCCACCACTGATGGACCTATGCTACAGCGAACATGGCAAGAAATAGAGTACCGACTTGATGTCTTTCGTGCAACTAATGGTGCCCATATAGAGGTCAATTAAATAGATTTTTAAAAAATTAATAAATACTTATTATAATAAAACCAATCTGGTTTAAATATCTCATAAACTG
>NC_051411.1:36546149-36548649 GCF_015228065.2 Penaeus monodon
CGTGTAAAGCAACAAAAGTATTGTAAATGAATTGAGGAAATATATAAATGTAAATAAACAAAAGTCAGCTGATTAGAAGAGAAAAGGAAACTTGGCGAATCTTAGTACTCCTGAGTTCAGGGTGAGTTGCCAGGTTTTCTTTTTCATGGACTGGACACGCACTAGTTAGAATGGACGCTGGTCAGTCGTCAGAATTATCTCGAATCATTGGCTATTTATTACAAGAGGCATGCTTACCACGTTTCCTCTATTTCTCTCGTACACTCTAATTATTAGGTGTCCTTTGGTGTGTGTGTGTGAGAGAGAAACGACTATCACACGGTTGATCGGCAGCTGTTATGCCCTTGGAACTGCTCTCCAATTCCCACGGACATCAACATACGAAGGCAATCAGATGAGGTGTCTTCCGTGTTTCGGTTACTGATAGCCACTGTTAAACCTACCACATTACTAGGTGTATTGAGTTTCTGTGGGTCTAAGGATGTGCACAATGTAGAGCTCTGTTAGTGAAGGAATAAGCCGCTGGAATAATCCATGACGTTGTATGATACGCGAATTTCTGTGGGATTTTATCGCCCTTAACGGAAATAATCTCTTAGTCATCTGTCTACACACACACACACACACACACACACACACACACACACACACACACACACACACACACACACACACACACAAATATATATATATATATATATATATATATATATATATATATATATATATATATATATATATCCCGCCATCTCTCTCTCTCTCTCTCTCTCTCTCTCTCTCTCTCTCTCTCTCTCTCTCTCTCTCTCTCTCTCTCTCTCTCTCTCTCTCTCTTTTTCTCTCTCTCTCTCTTCTCTTCTCTTCTCTTCTCTTCTCTTCTCTTCTCTTCTCTTCTCTTCTCTTCTCTTCTCTTCTCTTCTCTTCTCTTCTCTCTCTCTCACTCACTTTCTTGAAAAAAATCGATTACTAATACATTTGGTATCTAACCCAGAACAGCATAATAAAAACCAATAGCAACAAAGCCGGATGAAAAGAGATAGGAGATAGGGTACGAAGCATAGGCTGGAAAAAGCGGCCTGGAGAATAGAAGAATATGAAAAAGAATAACCCATAAGAATGTTCGAATTAAGTTTTCGCACTCCTAAAATCTTCCCAAATCTACATTAATTCAGGCTCTCTCGTAAATCTACGGTTTACTTGCCATTCGTTGTAAGACACTCATAACATTCCCCCTTCATTCATAAACTAAACAAAAGGTAGTCCTAGCCACAAATCTACATATAATCTACCTCATTTCCTCATCTACTCCAGATTACCACCAAAACCTAATTAGTCGGTTTGTGGCTCATTAGGACCCAAACCAATTAACCAATAACCACTGTTGATTACCTAACCTTCCCCTTCGGTAGAGTTAATGAATCGTATCGTTTGCAAGTGTTTATGTGAATAGGAAGAAGGTCTAAGTTAACGGTATTGGCGTTAGCGAAGGAATGCCATTGGGATTTGTAACTTTCCTTTAAGATTTTGTCTTTGTTAACATGATATTTAGAATTGAGTGGTTTGTAGAGTTGAGTGGTTTGTAGAGTTGAGTGGTATAATATGAGTCGTTGGTAAAACACAGAGCGAAAAAGAGTAATGGGTGTAAAGATAAAGATGCAAAGGAAAAGAGGGAAAGATATTAAGACTGAAAATGGACTCGAGATAAACATGGTAGAACATCAGAGGAAACTGATAAAGAGAGAAAATGAGAACATTGTTGAATAAGAAAGAAAGAGAGAAGAAAGGGCCGAGAAAGAGGACGAGAAAGGTTAGGGATGAGAATGAGAAAGTGAGATGGAAGAAATGGAGAGGGGGGGGGGGGAGAGACAGAAAGAAAAGAGGAGAAAGTTAGGAAAGAGAAAGAGACTGAAGGGAGGGAGAGAAAGAGAGTGATGGGACGGCTGAAAAAGAGAAAGGGAGAAAGGAGGATCGAAAGAGAGAAAGAGAAAGGGAGAGTGAGGGTTGAGAAAGGTAAAGAAAAAGAGAGTCGAGAGCTGAGAAGGAGAAAGGGAGAGGGAGGAGAGTCGAGAAAGAGAGAGAGAGAGAGAGGAGAGTTGATAAAGAGAAAGAGAGAGAAGAGAGTTGAGAACTATAAAGAGAGAGTTAAGCTGAAACAGAGAAAGAGAGATAGGGGAGATTGAGAAAAAGAAAGAGAGAGTGGAGAGTTCAGTAAGGGATAGAGGAAAGTTTAGAAAGAAATAGAGAAATAAAGGAGAGTTGAGAAATTGAAAGAGAAAGTGGAGAGTTGAGAAATTGAAAGAGAAAGTGGAGAGTTGAGAAAGAGAAAGAGAAAAATAAGAATTGAGAAATAAAAAGAGAGACAGAATAGAATTGAGAAAGAGAAAAAGAGAAAAATAACAGTTGAGAAATAAAAAGAAAAATAGAGGATAGTTGAGAAAGAGAAAAAGGGATAGAGGAGAGATGAGAAATAGAAAGAGATAGGAGGAGAGTTGAGAAAGAGAAA
>NC_051411.1:36553649-36556149 GCF_015228065.2 Penaeus monodon
AGCGGAAGGATAATCTCAGACAGAACGCTCCAGAAAATTATTTTACACTAATTTCATTCATTTCTTCCTAATCTAAATGGGCAGTGTTGCAATGCAATGTTGCAATGTTTTTTTTTTTCTATTCTTGAATATTTTACTGCTGTTGAAGAAACGTAGTGAAATTGTTGTTGTTGTTTTTTCGAGAGAGAGAAATGCGCAGGTCAGATAATTTCATTTAAAATGAAAATTAAGATGATTGTATAGAGGCGTTTGTATCATTATTCTAAATCCAGAGAAATTCATCTTATTTCTGCTCTGTTAATTTTATTACTTTTATCATCATCATCATCATCATCATCATCATCATCATCATCATCATCATCATCATCATCATCATCATCATCATCATCATCATCATTATCATTATCATTATCATTATCATCATCATCATCATAGTCTTCATCATTATCATTATTATACTACTACTATTGTTATGGTTTTTGTTGTTGTGTATTACTGTCACTACTACTATTACTACTACTACTACTATTACTACTATACTGTTATAATATTATCAGTATTGTTATTGTCATTATCTTTATCACTACCACTAATATCATCATAACAGTTATCTTTATTATTATCATTCATATCATAATTATTATTTATACAGTTACTGTCACCATAACTATGATTATTATCATCATAATTATTTTTATTGTTATCTCCTCGTCCATCCGTGATAAATATTTTTAGTATCAAAATGTTTCTTATTAGTGTCTTTTATCCACACTAGTAGTGTTTTTTATCTTAATTATTGTGTCCTACACGTTTAAGAGGACTTTTATTGGAAAACAAAGTTAAAAGAGCTATATTTCTTATCAAAACTTTTTTTTTCTAAACTTGCTCCTGGGGACAATTGTGATCTTAGGTAACTTTTAATGTTAACAAGAAGATAGATCCTTTTGTTCTAATGAAGCTTTGCAGTTACAATCTACAAACTTTTTAGGCGCAGATTTTAGCATTTAACTTTTCTCCTTAGATCAACCCAACACCAGACAAAGAAAGGGAAAAAATAAAATAAAGAAGAAGGGGAAAAAAAAAATCGCTATGACTCGATCCAAGTGAGATAAAAAAAAAAAAAAAAAAAATTGAGGAGGATCTCGAAAGCGAAAAAAAATTAACGCTTTTGTTGTCACTCGTTCGCGTGTGTAGAAAAGTTTGATCAACATCTCGAAGTCAGCGTAAACGAGGGAGGAGAGGGACAGAGAGAGAGATTAAGAGAAAAAAAAAGAAGAAATCTCTCGAGGATGGTAATGTGAAAGATGCCTCTAAAGGGTCCTTAAGATATGTCAGGAGCTTCGAAGTTTTTCTAATGCTGATGCTGCCGACGCTCCATGAGACCTGTTACTTGACGCTTCGGAAGTTATGGCTGCTGTTTCTCTCTCTCTTTCTCTTTCTTCCTGTCTTTCTTTCTTTTCCTTTCTCTCTCTCTTTCTCTTTCTTTCTGTCTTTTTTCTTTTTCTTTCTGTCTCTCTCATTCTCTTTCTCTGTCTCTCTCATTCTCTCTCTCTCTCTCTCTCTCTCTCTCTCTCTCTCTCTCTCTCTCTATATATATATATATATACTATATATATATATATATCTATATATATTATATATATCATTTATATATATATCTTTCTCTCTCTCTTTTTCTGTTCATCTATCTATGTATGTATGTATATGTATATATATATATATATATATATATATATATATATATATATATATATATATATATATATATATATATATATATATATACATCTATCTCTTTCTCTTTCTCTCCTTTCTTCCTATTTATCTGTATCTGCCTCTCTCTCTCTTTCTCTCTCGTTCTTTTTATCTCTCTCTGTAACTCTCTCTGTTTGTCTGTGTCTGTCTGTCTGTCTGTCTCTCTCCCTCTCTATCTATCTATCTATCTATCTATCTATCTAACTATCTCTCTGTGTTTCTGTGTGCGTGTGTGTGTGTGTGTGTGTGTGTGTGTGTGTGTGTGTGTGTGTGTGTGTGTGTGTGTGTGTGTGTGTGTGTGTGTGTGTGTGTGTGTGTGTGTGTGTGTGTGTGTGTGCTTATCAGTATTCACTGTGGATATATCTTTACGATTAACTCATCAACATTATCGTTGTTATTAATGTTGGTTATCATAATAAATAATACTAATTACCGTAATTATTATCATCAATTGTGGTCAATTTATATTCTATTGGCCGTTGTTTGTCTCTGATTCTCTCTGTAGAATCAGAGACACACACACACACACACAAACACACACACATAAATTTGTGCGGACGCTGCAAGTGAGCGAGCGAGCGAGAGCGGAGAGAGAGAGAGAGAGAGAGAGAGAGAGAGAGAGAGAGAGGGGGGGGGGGGGGGGTGAGATAGACTGAAAATGATCAGAAGAAGAGGAAGAGAACGAGGCATCTTTGCGATTCGGTTCTTTTGTGTAATTAAGCAAAATATTAACAAGGAATTCTAC
>NC_051411.1:36566149-36571149 GCF_015228065.2 Penaeus monodon
TATTGGGTGTGTGGGGTGTTTTGTGTGTGTTTTTTTTGGGTATGTACAATTTTTTGTGAGTATTGAAAATATTTTACATATTAAAAATAGGGATTTATATAAAAACCCATATAAATATATATTTATTATATTCTATTTTATATATATGTATATACATATATATATAAAATATTATATTTATAATATATTATATATATATATTTTAAATTTTATATATATTTTATTAAAATAGAGCAAAAGAGTGAGAGAGGGGAATGTGAAAAAACAAATCGAGCTTTTTACTTTGGTCATTTGAAAATTTTCCCTTTGGGTTTTTTAACTCTTTGAATTTCAATACGAAAACTGCAAACAACCTTTTCCATGTTTTCGCCTGTTTTTAATTCAAGGCCACTGAAATAAAAAACAAAAATTAAAACAGATTTAATGAATGCCCTTTTGGGGAATTCAAGTACAAAAAAATACTCCCGGGTTTTGGGGCAAACGCTGTCACGATTCTGTTTCCCCCAAATTATTATTTTTCAAATTGAAAAAAATCATACGTTTTGGGGGAGATTACGTGCCCGTTTTGTTTTTTTCGAGGCTTTTATGGAAAGATTTTTCAAATTTTTTAAATTTAAAATACGCAAACTTTTGGGTATGCGTAATGTTTATTTTGGGGGTTTGGGTTCAAAATAAATCCCTGTTTTGCATATGCATATAAATATTTTATCCAATCCCTTTGGAAAAAATAAACGAAAGAAAACCCTCCTTCTCTCTCTCTCTCTCTCCCCTCCTCCCCCTCTTTCTCTCTTACCTCTTTTCTCTTCTCTCCTTCTCTTTTCTCTCCCCTCTCTCCTCTCCTTTTTCCTTCTCGCTTTCCCTCTCTCATTCGCTCTTTTTCCGGAAAGATGTAATATGGTGATACCAAAAAGAATTGTAAAAAAAATATAAATGACAATAGAAATCCCGCTCTGTGCAACAACATTTAGCTAAAATTTTCCTTTAGAAAATGAAAAAAACCCTTTTAATTATCTTTCCAGAACGTGTACATAATCAAACTTCCCTTTGAGGCTATTATTTCGCTTATAATTCGTTTATGAGCCACAGGCCTTCCTCGGGCGCTTATGGGCTTGATTTTATGAGAGTTGTTAAGGCTTTGTTGGATACAAACCGTAAGCACGATAAAGGATGACTTTGGGGGTAGTCCACAACACGAAATTTTTTTAAAGGATATTCAGACGTAGAGGATTGGTTGCAGCATGACCATCAATATTTTTTATTTTAAAAATACACGGGACATACACGCACACACACCACACAAACACCCCACACAAAACACACACACAAAACACACACACAAACACACACAACACACACACAAAAAATCACACACCACACACACACAAACACACACACACACACCGATATAAAATGTATACGTAAACACTTACAGAATACACATAAACACAGGAAATGGAAAATTAAACAAATGAGCTTTAAAATTTTTTTTAAATTTTAGAAACAAAGGGGTTTGGAAATTTCAGCCCTAAGGGCCCCCAGAAACCCATTTTATGGCCAATAAAGGAATTCCATTGTACTCTTAAGTAGCAGAGACGGGTAAACAAATTAGTGTTACTGTGTAAACATACATAAATGTATAATATATAAAATAAAAATTTTATTTTAAATAAAATATTATATATTATTATAATAATATAATATATATATATATATATAAATATATTTTTTATATTTTTATATATATATTTTTAAATATATTATAAATATATTATATATATATTATAATATATATAATATATATTATAAAATATATATATATAACATTATATATACATATTGTATTTTATATAATATATGTAGGGGATGTGGGGTATGTATATATATATATATATATATTTTATATATATGTGGGGTGTGTGTGTGTGTGTTTGGTGGTGGTGGGGTGTGTGTGTGGTGTGTGTGTGTGGTGTGGTGGTCTGCGTATTTTAAAAATATCTATATATTATAAAATATTTTTTAATATATAATATATATTTTTAAAATATATATATATATGTATTTTAAAATATATGGGTGGGGGTCTATATATATATATAAAATTATATATATATATATATAATATATATTTTTAAAATAACACACACCACACACACACAAACACACACTACACACACACACACACACCCCACACACACACACACACCACACACACACCCCACACACAACACAAACATATATAAATTATTTTATATATATATATATATATATATATAAATATTAAATAATTAATATTATAACAATATAATTATAATATTATATATAAATATATATAATATTTTAATTATATATATATATAATATTTATAATATATATATATAATTTTATTATAATATAATATATATATATATTATATAACATATTTATATGAAATGTATATATTTTAATATATATTATAAATTTTATTATAAATATATAAATTCATTCATTCAGGAACGGAATGATCACTGGGCTGGTAATCTGTGGCATCCCTACCACACAAACACACACGCAGACACACAAGAAAAAACCACACACCCCACACCCCAAAACGCACTCCCACACAAAACAAAAAACACACACACACAAACAAAACACACACACACACACCAACACACACCCCACAACATAAAATATATATATTTTATATATATATTATAATAATATTATTATTATATATATAAAAAATTATAATATTTCTTCTTTTAAGGGTAGGTTCATGTCTGAGCCCCCCGGGGTCACACATATATTTTAATTGTTTTTTCATTTTGTGATGCTCTGGAGTGAGTCCCTTTGTGGGGGCCCCCCAAATTTCCCTTTCCCAACGGAGATTTGCCGTTTTCCCTTTCTGGGTAATCATTCTCTCTTTTTTTACCGGGGTTTGGCCCAGCACTAAATTGGGCTGGGCCAAAGCCACCCAGTGGCTGGTAGGAAATCGGGTGAATTTCCCTTTCCCCCAAGGGAGCAACGCCCCGGGCCCCGGTGACTCGCCCCCTTTAAAAGCAGATTGCCGTCGTGACAGCCCGGGGAGTGGGATGCTCTAACCATTGGGCCCACAGGGGCCTTTGGGCGATCGGGGGTTCCATTTTTTTTCTTGGAAATTTTGAGCGGTGGTTTTCCTTTGCCTTCCGCCCTTTTTTTTTTTTTTTTTTTTTTTTTTTTATCGATTCACCATCTTTTTTAAACCCCCGGCACTGCCCAAAGCGGGTTTTCCCACCCAGTGGCTAGGCAGGCAACGGGGGTGAATTTCCTTCCCCAAAGGGGAAAAAACAACGCGCCGGCCGGTGACTCGAACCCTCAAACCGGATTGCCGTCTGAAGTTTTGAGCCGCCCTCTAACCATTCGGCTCCCCGGGGCCCCAAAATAAAATTTTAGATATTATAATATATTTTATATATATATATATATATATATATATTTTATATTATATATATATATTAAACTGTATAACACCCCACACACACAAAACACACACACACAAAAAATTATATATATATATTATATAAAATAAAATTAAAATTATATTTTTATATATATATATTATATATTATATAATATATTATAATATATAAAATTTTAACAAATAAAATATATATATATATTTTATATATAAAAATTATATAAAAATATTTTATTATATTTTATACATAAAGACAGACATAGCGATTTGTAGAGGGATAGATGGATAATATAATACATTTAGATTGTAGCGATTCTTTCAAGATTTCCCTAACCCGGGGGATTAAGCGTATTTCTTTCCCTGAAAAAAAGGTTTACGATACAGTTTTCCCAAATTATGCGTTTTTTTGTGAATAATAATGAAAGCCATGAAATCTGTTGCTGATAGACACTGTTATAATGGCATTAACTAGCGAAGAGAAGCTAGCACTTTTCATTAGTTATTAGAAAACAATGTAAATATATTTTTCTCCCCAAAAACATTCATTAGCGGGAATGCAAGAAAATTTTACTTTCCCGGGTTTTTTTTAAAACATTATTAGGCAAATATGTATGAAAGTTTTTTTTTCATTTTATTTATTTATCTTTTTTAGAATGTATGGGGAAAATTACTGGCAATGTAAATAAGTTACAAATGGATAAAAAAAACAAAATAGGTTGCTTTAAAAAAGGGAAAAGCCCCCAAACCACAAAAAATTGGGGTTTTTAGTGAGAAAGGGTTCAAGATTTTTCAAAATAAGAACTAAGGTTTTGTGTTTCGGAACAAAAAACACACGCAGCGTGCAGAGTAGGTCAGGAGTATAATAGAACATTCAGTTGCTGAATTCCCCAATTGATCCTAAACCCAATTATGATCCCCCTTTTGAAAAGGGTGATAACAGAAATTTAAAACATTCTCCCCTAGAGGGTCAAGAGCACCACCTTTTCAGCCCTTAGCCCAAAGTACAATAAAATTTTTATTTTTATGAAATTTTTAAAAAGAAATAACTGTTTAGTAGCATCACCACGCCCCCGGGCAAACTAACACCCACACACCCACCCCACACACACCCCAAAAAACACCACACCACCACCCCAACACACACTTTATCCCATGTATATAAATTAAAATATATAATAAATATAATATATAATTAAAATATATAAAATATATATATATTATATATATATATATATATATATATATATATATTAATATAAAATATAATATATAATAAATATTTAAATATTTAACACAACAAAAACAACACAACAACAAAAAACAAAAAAAAAAAAAAAAAAAAAAAAAAAAAAAAAAAAATTATATATTTTTTTGGGTTTTGGGGGGTTTTTTTTTTTTATATTTTTATTTTTTATAAACAAAAAAAAATATAACAAAAAAACAAAACAAAAAAAATAATATATAATATATTATAATTTTAATAATATATATATTATATAATATAATATATATAAAAATATATATATAATATAATATACAAAAATTTGGACTATATGGGTGTTGT
>NC_051411.1:36576149-36588649 GCF_015228065.2 Penaeus monodon
AAAGGGAAAAATTTAAATGGGGCCCAAAAAATCCCCCGTAGAGTTTATCCCCCTATGTTTCTTGGATGTAAAAAGTATAGAGTAATAAATTTAATTTTCATTTTTTTATCACTATTATGTACATGTATGTATAGGTTTATTCGTTTATTCATCTATATACTTTAGAAGGATATGATAATGAAAAGATAAAATTTTATCACTTCAAAAATTTTGATGTTTTACATAAAAACATAGTAAGTTTTTTTAACCTCCGGTTTTTCTACCCAAATTCACTTACTCTTTCAGATCACAGTACCCCAACCGGGCCCTCATAGGAGGGGTTCGGGGTGGGGGGCCCTGTTCCGGTGCCCCCCCCCCTTAACCCCGAACCTCTTGCTAATATAAAAAAAAATTGTTAAAAGGAATTCATGAACGTGGTGCTCATATAACCCCGCAAGTCAGTGACAACAAAGTGTGTGCTAATAGTTTGTTTGTCGAGAATTTGAAAAAATTCCTCTACGATTTCCCAAGTACTGCGGGGAAACCCTTTGGGGGGAGTGCCCCGTTGTCCCGAGCGCTATATTTTCCCCTTCACGAGGCGGGCGGGGCCGGGGGGGGAAAGGCGCTGGGGGTCACCCCCACGAGGGGGGGAAAACCCGAAATGAAAACCTGAGGGGGAGGACGCGGAGGAAAGGGGTCCCCCTTCCCGCGGTGAAAAATTCGCCTTCACCTGTATTTTCAGTGGATATCCACTAAACCCCATTCCCTGAAACAGGCTTTTCCCACTGGGTGCCCTGACGCCCTGATGGGGGGCTTTTGAAGGGGGAAAGTGAGGGCTTCACTTTGTGAAGCCGAAAGCAAAGAAAAAAAGGAAACCCCCGAAAATTTGCCAGTAAGAACCACGGGCCCCAAAAAAGGGAATTTTTACCCGCCTCCCCTTCCCCTGAAGGCACAACAAAATCAAAAAAAAATGAAATGGCGGGCAGGACCTCGGAAAACGATCCCCCGGCCCCGGGGGGGCACCCCCTCGACCTTGGGGCAGGAGACCCCTCCCCTCCTCACCGATGGGGTAGTCCCGTTTCGCCCCCAGAAATACATTGACAAAATTTTTAAAAAGGAAAAATTGGGGGTATTCCCTTTAACTATGTGTTTGCCCCGAAAAAAAGAGAAAAATAGATGAAACCTTTTTTAACACTACAACAAGGATTTGATTTTGGGAAAATGTGTAGCACTCGACGGAGTTCAAAAGGGCCAAAAGGGTTTGCACAAGGAGGGGCAACCATTAAACCGCACCCGCTTTTATAGGGAAAAGGAAAGAACCCCCCCAAAGGGACATACATTTCTTCGGAAAATACATGCCCGCCAGCCACCTTGGGGCCGTGGAGGGCATCCCCTGGGGATCGCTATAACCCCCGGGGAAGGGGCCAGTAGCTAAGAAACCCAAGGGGCAAGGCACGCGGGGCAGCATGTGGCGCCCAAACATACTCCCAAAGGGGAGTCCCTCCCCTACCTGCAAAAGGAAAGAGATTTACTGCAATGCACCAGTCTTTGTCCCTTTATGCTCGGGGTGTGGGATAAACATTTTGGGGACTGCTGGCACTGGGGGTGCCCCGGCCCCCCTGCCCTGCCCCCTCCCCCTCCACCCCCAGGTATCAGCCCCGCCGCGAGTGCCCAACCGGCCCCCCCAAAACCTAACCCGGCCCACCCGGGGGGAAGGGCGCCCGCCCCGTGCCCTTTTGGGGCGTCACCAGTCGCAGAGATTTCCCGCGGCTCCCCAGCGAGTGGGGGTGAAGAGGCCCCCAACTACAAAAAAAGGGTTACGCAGCTGGAGGGGGAAGGTGGACAAGATGATGCTGACCCTCACAGAGGGAAATCTCGGGCCGCAAGTGACATACTTCTGAACTAAACAACCCCCCCACCCCCCCCCGGCGACGGGCCAGGAAACCCGTCCCTCACCCTAAGGCGGGCCGCCCGCGGGACTGGGGGGGGAATCCCCCGCAAAACTATGTGACAGAAGTGACGTCACCCCAGCTGCCCAAAGGCGACGAAAATGGTTTAAAATTTAAAGGAAAGGGAAAGTTGAAACCCCAAAAACTAATTTAAATTTAATAAAATAACGCGCTAAAGCGGGAAAATAAAAAAAAAAAAAAAAGGACGGTCATTGCCCGTGATACTAGGGAAACCTTTATTTAAAAAAGACGAGCGAGGAAAACGCTGCCCAACCCACCAGTTTTGATAACCAGATTGGGGTTTCAGCGCTGACAGAAAAGCCACGAAAAAAATCGGGGACCCCTGTGACGTCGATTCCAGGACGCAACCAGCCCCTCAGGTGCATCTGACAAAAAAAGGGAAAGGGGACGTGCTAAAGAAGGGAAAAAACCCTAAGCCCAAAGGTTTAAAATGGTTAAAAGAAATTTTTCGGGCCCACGACTACCATCTGTAATGAAAATCCAAAATCATAATTTTATATGTTTTTTAATTGAATCTATAATTCGTAAATTGGGATAAAAGCATAAAGGGAAGGTTTGCCTACTAAAACAATTTTCACAATGGTTTAAAACGAAAACCCAAATTATATCATGGAATATGCTTTAGAATTAACCCTAGGCTAAATGACCTAGAATTTTACATCCAAAAATATAATTTTGAGGGTTTAAAATTCTTTGCAAAAACCTTTTTGTCCCGCTGCAAGAGAAAATAGAAACCGCATTTAAGGGGTTTTAAATTCATATTTTAAAATACACCCCATGACTGGATTGTTGACAAAAATTGAGGGAAAACACTGCCACATAAATTATTTAAAAAACCGAAAACCCCTGATTTTAAATTTTAAAATCATCTAAAAATCCAGACTGCCCGGGGTTTTTTTTTCACTTTTATAATTAATGCCAATACTCAAAATTTCTGGCTAGTTCTCCCCCCAATTTTTTCAAAACCCCAAGGAACGTTTTTGCTGGGCGATTTCAATGAAAGGGAAATCCACATTTTTTGGAGCCCAACCAGCGAAATAGTAAGGGGGGAAGAATTAAAGCTTTTCATCAAATAATAACTGACAGAAATATGACACAGAAGCAGAGACTCTTTTGGGAGGGGGCGGGGGGGTTAGACTACGATTTGGCAAAAAAAATTTATTTCATGGAATGTCTGTATTTTCACTGGTACGAAGTTATTTGGTGAAAAATTTTGAAAATCCAAACGGGACTATCTGTAGACAGCGACCCCACCCCCAAAATACCTAGGTTTCAAAATAATTACCCCACCGGGCCGGGAGCATCACTTAAAGCAGGGTCAAATGACGGTATAACACCTAAAAATAAAAAACTTTTAAAATTTTTCCCGGATTTATCAAATTTTTCATTTGACTACTAAACACATGGGTCTGTTTCACAAAAAACTCCGAAAAAAAAGGGGCCCCCAGGCCTCCTATGCCCGGGGGGGATCAATGCCCTTTTTGGGCCCAAAAGGAACAAAAACGGGTCCAGGAGTTTTTGCTAATTTTTAAAAAGATAGTAAGAGACAGATAATTTTTCTGAAAGTTTTTTAAAAGCCAAAAAGGGAAATTTCGGGGAATTTAAAAACCAATTCTTTAGAAAAACCGGGGAAATTTTTCCCTGAAAAGGATAAAATAGTAAAACCTCTGGACTGACATGTGGAAAAAAAAAATGGGGCGACAGAAAAAACTCTAAAACCCGCATTTCCCACCCCCACAAGACAGGCTAATATGCGCTAGACAGTGGGCCGGGAATTTCACTAAGCTCCCCCCAAAAGGGAAAAGATCAACTAGACAATCAAAAATAGATGGAATTTTAAATAAGCAGTACCCTTGCTGCTTTTGACCCCCCCGATTTTGGCCAAAATAACCGAGTGGGAACTAAGTAATGCCCTTCTAAAAGGGTAAGGAAAACCCCCCCTGGCAAAGGGAGGGCATTATTTACAGCGCCCTTTCGTAAAATTTGTCAGGTACCAGGAACCCATTTTTGCCCCGGGATGACTCGGGCCATCAAAAAGGGAATCACCCCAAAGCCCTTGGACAAAAAGTTTAAATCATTCCCATCCCAAAAAACCAAATATAAACAAAAAAGGCCCTTTCCCTTGACCCCCTGCCCTGTGAAAAGTATTTTGGGGGTTTATAATAACCAGGCTTAGTATCGCAAAATGTTTAATTTATCCCCCAGACTGTATGGTTTTCTCCCAGGGCGAAAGCAGTAGCCTTTTTTGCAAAATTATTTAACAAACAAAAACCCCAGGCATGCAAACCGTATTTTTTGATTTTAAAATTTTTCCCCTTTAAATTTTGGCAAAAAGAGAAAAAATTTCTTGGCAACTAGCATTTTTGGATTCGGGGAAAAAACGGTTAACATGGATTCACTTTTATCTATCGAACCCGGTCGGCTAAAATTTACTCTACAGGGGTTTAAAAAGAAACCATACAAAATTTTTGAACTCGGAACCCCCTCAGGGGGGTGAATTACCCCCACCCTTTTAACATTTTAATGCATAGATTATGGGCGTTACCATTTGGGGGAAACGACTCCATTATTGCTATGCCGATGATTTTTGCATTAAATCCTCATCCGGGGAAAGAATAATGAAAATTTGATATACTTCAGCAGGGTTTTGGGGTTGTGGTTTGTTTAATCTCGCCCTGAAAAAAAAAGGGCTCTTTAACCCCAAAGAAAAATTTCCCTCTGAAATTTTCATATAAATGACATTGAGTTTAATCTTGTCATCAAAAACAAATAATTTTTTTTGCTTGTCAATGATGAAAGAGTTCATCAAAAACCCCTGAAGAAAAGGTTTGTGGGAGGGGCTGAAGCCATTTGGGGACACTTTTTTGGAAAAAGCCCAAGGGATCAATGTCAATTTTCCCAAGACTTTTTTCTTGTAACATACGGTCAGTCAAGATTATCATGCTTTGGCACTATTGTTATACGGGAAATTTCAAGTTAAATAGTTTTAAAAACATATAAAAAATTTGAACCCAAATGAGGATCATTTTTGGTGCCCCTAGAACAACAAGAATTGTGAATATGAGAACCGAAAATAAACTTACCCCCGTTTTCGAAAGAATATTAAATAAATACCACCCTTTTGGGGTCAATCAATTAGAGAACCCCCCCATTTTACGAGTTCCCAAAAAAACTAAAAAAACAGAAAAGAGGAGCACCTTTGCATGACAACACCCATTTTTTACTCAAATCCATTTTCCCAAATAAAATGAAACAATTTGCTCAGGGTTAAAACCCAATTTAAAATTTAAAACCCCCACATGGGCGTTCTGTTTCCCCCCGGGGGGAAAAGTCGGACCTAAAATTTTATTATACGACTGCCCCCCAAAAAAAACCTTTTCCCCCCTGGTATACTTAAGGGATATGCCCTTGCAATTATTTAAATGAAATCTTTAAACTCTTCCAAGCATATGAATGCTACACTGGGGTCCTTGCAGTCTGGGGGTAAGCAGGATGGCTTTTTTTGCTAAAAAACAATATCTTTAAGCACCAGGGGTAGGAGGGTTCATGGGTGGGCTACACTAAAGCAAAGAGTTTGGGGGAATCCCCATGGCCCCCGAATTTTTATTGAATCAAGGCCGGGGGTAAAATTCCCGGGGTTCCGAGTGCTCTCCCCCTCAAAACCCCTAACAAAGGTTTTTGTTTAAAATCGCAAATGACATCGGATAAACGGTATCGTGCAAAAAAACGAGGGCCAAAGATAACGTTTTGGTGGATTCCATCGCATGTTGGAATCCCCCGGGATGATATGTGACACCTGGCAAATCAGCAGTGACAAAAAAGTGTGGATAAGATCTTGGGACCTATTTCCCGGATTTTATACAAAATTAAAGCTTCCCCCTTTTTGAGGACTTGAGAGTTAAATTTCAACGGCCCCGAAAGTGTAGCCTTTAAAACAATATGACCGGGTTTAGGCCGATTTAAATTTACCTTTTGGTTTTTTAAAAAAACAAGAACCCCGTGTTATATTTTTAAACCCCAAGAATCAGGTTGGATAAGATTGTATTTGGGAGCCCCCGTACAGGTTTTTAAGTCGAAAAAAACTAAGTGTAAACTGTTTTAAGAAGAAAATAAGCGGGAAGCTTGTACATTATATCTCCCGAGGCCATGGTTAAAAGCCTTTCCCGGCCACCTAGCTTGAGGTTTTGGAGAACTATGTAAAAAATTTTAAAATCCCTGATGTCTTAGAAGATATACTTATAAAATTTTTCCCAAATTTGGAAGTAAAACATCACATGCTCATATCAAAGTAGCAATGCCTTTCCCGCCCAAGCTGTACGCCGGGGGGAAAAAGAGTAAAAAGACTGGGAATTTTCCTTTCTGTAATTTATATAGTACTTATCCCTAAAAATGTGATAGCTAAAAATTGGGGGGAAAAGTAATACCTTTTTATGTTATAACCTGCATCCCAAAAGTACCCCAGTTGCCCGCCTGTGCAGTTTTGCCAAGGGGGGTAAATAAAGGGCAAACAAAATAAACTCCCTTTAGACAAATTTTTTTAAAAAAAAAAACCCAACAACACCAGCACATTTTACTGTATATCTATATCCATCTTTTATATTATTACCCATCTATCTATCTATTCCCTATATTATTATATGATTTTTCATTTCCCTTTTTTTATGTTTTATAAAATATATATATATTATATATATATATATATATATATATATATATATCTATTTATAAAATATAAAATAAAATATTTAATAAAATACACATATATAAAACATATATATGGGATGCAACCACAAACAAACGTAATGGGGCTGGGTCCCTTTTTATTGGGGTTGCTGAAACCCAAAGATCCTTTTTTAGGGGAATGATTAATTAAAATAATAAATTTTTGGGGTTCTCAAATTTACCCTCATATTTACGTAAACCTAGATAACCATATCCCAGGTTTACTTACCCAAGTGCACAAAAAAACTCGCCCCGCATGCGAGGGTTGTGTGGGTGTGTTTTGTGTGGGTTTTTGTGTGGTTGGGGTGTGTGTGGTGTGTGTGTGTGTGTGTGTGTGTGGGGTGTGTTTTGCTTTCCTGCGTGTGGTGTGTTTTGTGTGTGTGTGTGTTTGTGTGTGTACATTCGTGGGGCAGATTTTTGGAAAAAATAAAAAACCCTAGATCGGTTTGTGGGTGAATCTAACGTAGATATGTATATAGTTATATTGCATAATAATATCATTCTACTTATATGATTCAATAAGTGAATACATATATACATAAATGTAGACGTCTATCCCTGTATATATATATCTATCTAAATTTAAACCATCCCTCTATCCTTTTTCAACAATCAATTTAATCAACCCCAAAATCTCTCTCCTCATCTTTTCTACCCATCTATCTATCTATTAATTTAAATAACTCTCTCTCTCTTTTCCTCTCTCCCTCTCTCTCTCTCTCTCTCTCTATATATATTTTAAAATATATAATTATATATATATATTATATATAATATTTTATATATTATATATATAATACTATATATTTTATTTAAGTATGTTAAAATAGTGGGGTGTGTGGTGTGTTTGGGGTGTTGGGTGTGTGGTGTTAGGGGTGTGTGTGTGGTGGGTTTCTACTGATTTCAATTTTCTTCCAAAATGGAAGATTTTGATAAGAATTTCAAAAAAAATTTTGGTGCGAACCCCCAAGGATCCTTTTTCAAAAGACCAGGCAAAATACTTTTGGTCCCAAAAGGGGGGAGAATGGGGATAATTATTAAACAAAAGATTCGCCATGAGAGGATTTGTAATAGTTATTTTAATAATGTTATATTTTAAAAAGCCAGGTTTTCTTGAAGGTTTTAAAAAATTGGCGAAAAAACAATATTTTGGCACGAAATTTTAAAAAATAGGGCCTTTTTAATGCACAACAAAACCCTAATAGTGTGAAAGGAAATTTTACTTAATTTTTAAAATTCCAAAAACAGGCCCCCAGCAACCCATGGATTTTAAATATTATTTAATTAAAATTTATAAAAAAATTAAATTTTTTTTTTAAAAAATATTTTCACATATATTAAATAGGGTTATTTTTAAATTAAAGAATAAAAGGGGGAAATTTTATTAATTTTAATAATAAAAAAAAAATTTGTATATTATATATATATAAAATATTATAAAATTATATATATATAAAATTATATATATATAATATATATTATATATATATATATATATAAATATTTAAATATTATTTTTTTTTTTTTTTTTTTTTTTTTTGGTTTTTGTTTTAATATATATATAAATATATAATATATATATATATATTATATATATATATATATATATATATATATTTTGGGGGTTTTTGGGTGTTTTGGTGTGTGTTGTTTGGGGGTTTTTGTTGATATTAAAATAATATTAATAATATAATATAAAAATATAATAATATATATATAATTTTAATAGTTTTGGTGTATTTTTTTTTGGGGGAATAAAAGAATAATATATAATTATAATATATATATATATTATATTATTATATATTATATATATATTATTTATATTATTATATAATTTTATATATATATATATATATATATATATATATATATATAAAATATATATGGCCATAAAAGACAATGAAATTGTAGAACATTACTCAAAAAAAAGGGAAAAATGTAGCTAAAAATCCGTAAACCCTTTGTATGCGTGTCCGGTGGTGTGGTTTTTGGGGGGGGGGGTTTTGTGTGTGTGTGGGGGGGGGGTGTGGTGTGGGTGTGTGTTGGTGTGTGTTGTGTGTGTTTGTTGTGTGTGGGTTGGGCACTCGTATGTCATATTCCATGAGGATGTACCATAACCACATACGATCGTAGAGACCGCCATCTGATATCCTACAATAATATGGGTTAGTGACATACAGGAAATATATTGTAAGAATAAGACGTGCTGCGTGGTATGTGGTGAAAGGCAGAATGGGAGAGAGTGTACTTGCAATATTGCAGAGGAAGAGAAAGCCAGCCTTTGTCCACGTAAGCTTCAGATTTTAAGAAAAAGTGAATGGTCTCCGGAAGCGTGACGTAAACGCAACCCCCTTCGTTGCCCCGCAGGCGATGGGGAGTCAACAACCTACTCAGATTAAAGCTTAGCTCCTTTTGTTGAATGCAAACCCACTTGAAGGAAAATCTTTCAACACAACACACACAAAAACCCCAGACACAACAACACACACACACACAAACACACACACACACACAAAACAAAAAAATTATATATAATTATAATAATTAAAATAATATATAAATATATAATATAATATAATATATATAATATATAGTAAAATTTATAATACATACAAACATTTTTAAATTTTTTTTTACGGAGGTTCATGTTTGGCCCCGTGGTCACAGAAAAAATACGTAATTTTAGTTTTCAAAAAGTGATTTCTTGGAAGTGAGTCATTAGGGTCCCCCCGTCCTTTTCCCCAAAAAAGTCCGGTTTACCTTTTTTGGTAATCTTTTTCTAATTACCCGGGCTGGGAACAGCATGACTTGGGTGGCTTGCCCCCCCAGTGGCTAGGTGGGGGAATCGAGGTGAAGTTTATTTGCCCCAAAGGGGAAACGCGCCGGCCGTTTTATCGAACCCCCCAACCAGATTTCTGTCGGACGTCATGAGTCCGAGCTCTAACCACTCGGGCCCCCGCGGCCCTTTCCACACCACAAAACACACACACACACACACACACACCACACACACCACAACACAACACACACACACACACACACACACAAAAAAATAAATAAAAATAAAAAAATAAAATATATATATTTAAAAATATATATAATAATATAAAATAATAATAATGATAATAATAATAATTAAAATAATAAAATAAAAAAATAAAAAACATCTATATAGATGATAAACAAAATAAAAAAAGAAAATAAAAAGGAAATAAAATTTTAAAATATATATTTAAATATAACAAAAAAAAAAAAAAATTTTATAATTTTATATATATAATATATATATATATATTATATATATACATAGAATAATATAACAGTATAAGACTTTCAAAAACTAAAGAAGTATAACAGAGTAGGCAATGGGGATATTCGAGTATTTAAGGACATAGAGCCTCTTCAGAAACTAACCAAAAGCTAAGTACGTACAGACATTATATATTTTCTGATTATGAATAGTTCAATGAACTTGTTGTGGAGGAATAACGTATTGTATCATTGTACATTCAGTCATTTGTTATTGTATCATTATATCATTACCATATGTAAGTACGTATTTATCATTATTATATTATTTGATTAGTAATATATTAATATTTCTTGCTGATATGTTATTATTATTTCATTATCATTCATTATTGTTATTATCATTATATTTTTATTATTATTATTATTATATTATTATTTTATTATTATTATTATTATTATTATTATTATTATTATTATTATTATATATTATTATTATTATCGTTATTATTATTATTATTATTATTATATATTATTATTATTATTATTATATCATTATCTATGTTATAATTATTGTTATTCCTGTTATTGATACTACTATTTTTATCATTATTATCCTTATTATCATTATTATCACCAGTATTACCTTTATTATTATTATCATTACTACAATTATTGTTAGTATTATCATCATTATCATCACTGTTGTTATTGTCGCTGCTGTTACTTTCATTATCATCATTAACATTTGTTAATTGTTATTGCTTTAATAATAATGAAAGCTAAGGAAAACAATGATAATATAAAAAACACCACCAACAAGAATAAAAGCAATAATACTTGACAAATAAAAAATTAATAATAATAATCTCATTAATGAATGACAAACACATCCAGTGTTAACAATAACAACACGCAAATAAAGAGAAGCAACCTTTTCTTCCCTTTATTTAACCAGTTACGTGATAAATCATTTTTCTAGAGGTCCACCTTGGTTGCGTGTGTTCTTAGCGAGTGCACTTCACAGCAACGTGCTAGCATGGTCAGAAGTCACGTCATATTTCGTGCACTTTGCAAGGCTGTGTTGCTGCTTTTGTTTTCCTGCGGGTGTTCAGGCGGGTTGTGGGTGTCTTTCTGTCTGTTCATCTGGGCTGTTCTTCGTTTGATTGTGGTTAGTTGTTCTTTGGATTTGTGTCTGGAAAACAAGGATGTTTTTATTATTATTATTATTATCATTATTATTATTATTATTATTATTATTATTATTATTATTATTATTATTATTATTATCATTATTATTATTATTATTATTATTATTATTATTATTATTATTATTTATTATTATTATTATTATTATATATTATTACTATTATTATTATTATTATTATTATTATTATTATTATTATTATTATTATTACTATTATTATAGTTTTTGCACAATTGTTTAATATTTGTTGAGAGATTGTACTTGAAGTTTTAGTTTCCACGTGTGTGTTTGTGTGTGAGTGTGTGTGTGTGTACATATATATACATACATACATATGTGTACATATATATATATATATATATATATATATATATATATATATATATATAATATATATATATATATATATATATATATATATATATATACATATACAGTTTGTGTGTGCATGTGTGTGTGAGAGAGATAGAGAGGGAGAAAGAGAGAGAGAGAGAGAGAGAGAGAGAGAGAGAGAGAGAGAGAGAGAGAGAGAGAGAGAGAGAGAGAGAGAGAGCATCTTACATTAGTATTCTTATGATTCCCTGTTATTTGCAGATTATGTCAAGACAGGATATTCATTTCTGCCGCTAATTATTACCACGCAACCGTACCCTTTGACGTCCCTTTTCCATGATGAAGATAAATAAAAGTCGTACCCAAAACTCTATTCGCAGTCCCAGAAATAGCAGACTAATAAGTAGTGAAAATGTGATAACCTGCATTTCAAAGGTATCTTGTGGTGTTAGTGAGTGTCAGTTTTCAAAGTGTCGGGTATTTAGACGCATAAAATTGGTCTATAAGGTTCTCTTGATCTAATAATTTGACTCCTACACAAAGGGAACTGGCAGCTTTTAGATGTTAGAAGAATTTTATGGATGTTGTTGTTAAAACGTGGAAAATATATAGAAAATCATAAGAAATAGAAGTCATACGTTAACGAGATGATAGAAGAAGCTTAAACTTTTCAAAAAGCCATCAATGGTTATATCGATGTGTGTGTGTGTGTGTGTGTGTGTGTGTGTGTGTGTGTGTGTGTGTGTGTGTGTGTGTGTGTGTGTGTGTGTGTGTGTGTGTGCACGTACATACTTATGTGTATTTGTGTGCGCGTGTGATGTATGTATATAAATATATGCAAAAGCTTTCTACTCTGAAACATTCATTAAATTAATCACATATCTATATCTGCTCTTTCAGCTCTATATAATACAAAAAGATCCCATAGCGACAACACCGGAAAAGATTACAGAAGATAATGAATGGTTCAAAACTGCAAGATGTGCAAATGACGTTTCGATAATAACATCTTAGGACATTTTGACTTTTTTTTTCTT
>NC_051411.1:36606149-36608649 GCF_015228065.2 Penaeus monodon
AATGTTGATGATAGAGGTGATTATGATCCTAATAACCATCATGTAAGAAGAGTTAGTTTGATATAGGATTAATTGATTATGGTGAATAAATAAAAACGATAAAACTTTTAGTGATCTTAAAGACAGTCCTTACTTCAATGTTAATCTACTAGAATGACTATCATTGAGAACTAGTTAAGAGTTCCTGTACCCTTGTCCTTTTTATTCGAGATCAAAGCTCCCTTTAAGTCTCTCTTTCTCTCTCTCTCTTTCTACTTATCTCTCTTTCTCTCTCTCTCTTTCTACCCCCCCCCCCTCTCTCTCTCTCTCTCTCTCTCTCTCTCTCTCTCTCTCTCTCTCTCTCTCCCTCTCTCTCTCTCTCTCTCTCACTCTCATTCTCATTCTCTCTCTCTCTCTCTCCTCTCTCTCTCTCTCTCTCTCTCTCTCTCTCTCTCTCTCTCTCTCTCTCTCTCTCTCTCTCTCTCTCTCTCTCTCTCTCTCTCTCTCTCTCTCTCTCTCTCTCTCCTCTCTCTCTCTCTCTCTCTTCTTCTCTCTCCTCTCTCTCTCTATCTCTCTTCTCTTCTTCTCTCTCTTTCTCTTTCTCGTTTTCTACAACCTCCCCCTTCTATCTCACACACTCTCATCTCTCACGACTTCTTATGTATCTAAATATCTAGGATGATCAAGCAAGCAACTAACTCCTTTTCCTTAATAATAAGTTTTTACAGAGCCCCGCCTCTGAGAGTCTGCAACGTATGATCAAAACGACGGTTGATAAGAAAATAAGGGAAGAAAGGCAAAGCGGGAACTAACGTCAGCTGATCAAAAACAAGTATTGACGAAACTGAAAGATAAGATAAAAAAAAGAGGAAAAAAAGAAGAGGAGAAGATGAAATTACCCATCAAAAGACAAGAGCGAGACGCAAATATATCTCTAATGAACGAACGAAAGATTTATATGCCCGAGTCCAAAGTCACCGCCAGTTCGCTCTCAGATCGAACGAAATCAAAAAAAAATCCCCATTCTGCAAGATATCACTGACCCGTATTTATATATATATATATATATATATATATATATATATATATATATATATATATATATATATATATATATATATATATATATGTGAGTGTGTGTGTGTGTGTGTGTGTGTGTGTGTGTGTGTGTGTGTGTGTGTGTGTGTGTGTGTGTGTGTGTGTGTGTGTGCGTGCGTGTGTGTGTATATACATATATATACATATATATATATATATATATATATATATATATATATATATATATATATATATATATATATATATATATGTACATATATATATATATATATATTTATATATAAATATATATATATATGTATATGTGTGTGTATGTGTATGTGTGTGTGTGTGTGTGTGTGTGTGTGTGTGTGTGTGTGTGTGTGTGTGTGTGTGTGTGTGTGTGTGTGTGTGTGTGTGTGTGTGTACATATAACACTGCTGTTATTTACTTGGATATATTAATATGATATAGCATACGAGTTTAAATGAAATCCTCTTAATTCATAACTCCCTATCTTTAACAGAATATTAATTAACGATAGCACTGCCACCACTCCATTTTTATAAAGAGAAGGGAGAACTCTTAATACCCATTCACCTAATAATATTGCAATGATACAAACACAGTTAGTTACATTATTTTAATTAACTAGAAAATTACTCAATCCAATATATGCTAAAGACTAAGATTAACAAAGCCTTCCGCTTTCGGTCTGCAAAGTCACGAATACCTTTAATTATGTTTCGACCTTACTAACATAAATAAGTATGGAGTCCATAGCACAGTCAGTCCGCGATCCTTCTCACCCTCGTGTCTAAATGATATGTGATTCCCCTCCCCCTGAGGTACAGCGCCTCAGGCTGGTCACGGTCCCGCAGTTTCACCAACGTTCATTATTTTCCATGTCATTTCGTTTACACAACGAGACACGCACACACACACACACACACACACACACACACACACACAACACACACACACACACACACACACACACACACACACACACACACACACATACACACACACAAATACACACACACAAAGAAAAGAGAGCGAGAGAGAGAGAGAGAGAGAGAGAGAGAGAGAGAGAGAGAGAGAGAGAGAGAGAGAGAGAGAGAGAGAGAGAGAGAGAGAGAGAGAGAATGGTTAATTACAAAGGTTCATCTTCTTATCACCTTCGCACACTTTTATCGTACTCCCTGATATCTGAATATTATGTAACAGTTCTTTCCCATAAAACTATTCTGACACAACATGGGATAGGATAAATGTACACTGTAGGTCATTCCAAATATTTGACTCTGCAAATTTAAAGCAGCTTACAATAATGTACATTTTGGCAACCATATGCTCAAATATTGTTCACAGAGAATGCAAAAGAGATACATACATATGGTCCCTTTCTCCCTGATACGCGTGTAAGAGCACCCTCCGTATGGTGACAGTCTTGATCGTCATGTAAACAATGGAGATCTTC
>NC_051411.1:36613649-36616149 GCF_015228065.2 Penaeus monodon
ATCATCATTATCATTACCGAACCTTGACTTTTACACATGCCTAATACCCTAATTAGTCCAACAAGTGTAAATTAATTTGAACAATCAATTAAAACAAGGGACGTGAAATTACGTGATTATGATGAGGAAATCTCTGCTAAAGATGTTTAAATTAATTCCAGAACTTGAGACGGTAATAATGATAATAATGATAATAACGATGATAAAGATAGTAATAGGTATAAAGAGCAAGTTGATAAAGGCAATAATGATGAAGATAATGATGATGATAATAATAATAATAGTATTGGTAGTCATATTAATATATAAAAAAATACGATAATGGCAGCGGTAGTATTAGTGATAGTGACAGTGCTTACAGTGCTAATTATAATGATAGGAATTATAATTGTAATGTTGATGAAGTCGACGACGACGATGATGATGATGATGATGACAGAACATGAGCAAAAAATATTAATAAATAAAATAATAATAATAATAATAATAATAATAATAATAATAATAACAATAATAATAATAATAATAATAATAATAATAATAATAATAATAATAATAATAATAATAATGATAGTATTAATGATAATAATAACAATTATTATTATTATTATTATTATTATTATTATTATTATTATTATTATTATTATTATTATTATTATTATTATAACAACAACAACAACAACAACAACAACAACAACAACAATAATAATAATAATAATAATAATAATAATAATAATAATAACAATAATAATAATGATAATAATAATGATAATAATGATAATGATTTTAAAAATTAGGATTAATATTTGCATTAATATTAGTATTAGTATTAGTATCATTATGAATATTATTATTATTATTGTCATCATCATTACCACTATTATCATAAGTATTATTATTATTGTTATTATTATTATTATTATTATTATCATTATTATCATCAGTAGTAGTAGTAGATGAAGTGTTACTATTACTATTGTTATTTTATTATTATCATCATTAACATCATTATCATTATCATTACTATTACTATTATCATCACTATTACTATTACTATTACTATTACTATTATTGTTACTGTTATTATCTTTATAATGGTTATTATTATTAATATCATTAATATTATTATTATTATTATTATTATTATTATTATTATTATTATTATTATTATTATTATTGTTGTTATTATCATGAGTATTATTATTATTATTGTTATTATTATTATTACCATTATTATCATCATTAGTAGTAGTAGTAGATGTAGTGTTACTATTATTATTGTTATCATTATTATTATCATTATCATTATCATTACTATTACTATTATCATCACTATTACTATTACTTTTACTTTTACTATTACTCTTACTATTATTATTATTAAGATTGTTATAATTTTTGTCATTATCTTTATTATTATCATTATTATTATTATTATTATTATTATTATTATTATTATTATTATTATTATTATTATTATTATTGTTTTTTTATTATTATTGTCATTATTATTATCACTATCATTATCATTATCATTATTGTTGTTGTTATTATCATCATCATCATAATAATACCTGAATAATACAAGAATATAATTGCGAGCAAAATAAATATAAATAAGAAAAATATGGCATTATTTATAAAATAACTTCATAAGTTTTTTTTTCTTTCTTTTTTTAATGAGATTCCTTTCATCCACATTTTTTTACTTTTTTCTTTCTTAGATGAGATAAAGTCAGTTATTCAGCGTAAACGCCAATACAAAAAAAAATACCATAGTTTCATTACATAAACAGGAAAAATCTGGCGAAATAGATACAAAAAAAAACAACCTCTAAATTCCTATTTACTAAGGCAAAGGGATCCCATTGAGAAAAAAAAAGTGAAAGGCAAAATTAACAAAAATCAAGAGTATCTTTCCAATAAATAGATTTTTTCTTCTTTTCTTTTCTGTTCATCCTTTTCTCTCTCTCTCTCTCTCTCTCTCTCTCTCTAAGAGAGAGAGAGAGAGAGAGAAGGGGGATGGGGGTGTTAAAACTTTTCAACGCAAATAGATTATGTTTCCCGTCAGATTAATGGACTTGGCTTAAAGGCTACGATAAAGGATGACATGATCTTGCTTAGGGGGAAACTTTAGCCAAACTTTCGAATAACATTGAAATACTTTGTGGTTCTTCATTGTGTTGACAGTTGTCGTAAATCGTGTCGTTCTGTGAATTTTTGGGTAACTCGTATTTACCCAAAATGTGTGTGTGTGTGTGTGTGTGTGTGTGTGTGTGTGTGTGTGTGTGTGTGTGTGTGTGTGTGTGTGTGTGTGTGTGTGTGTGTGTGTGTGTGTGTTTATCATTTTCATTGATTCTAGTATGTGTGTGTGTGTGTGTGTGTGTGTGGTGTGTGTGTGTGTGTGTGTGTGTATGTGTGTGTGTGTGTGTTTATCATTTTCTCAATTCTAGGAGGAAATTCTAAACAGACTATTCTGATGTAAAAGTGACGCCATTGG
>NC_051411.1:36628649-36631149 GCF_015228065.2 Penaeus monodon
ATTTACTACAGTTTTAAAAGACAAATCAAGAGCGACCCAAAGAGTTGCAGACACATAACCACGGTCGACGCCTGACATAACTTTTTTTGGAAAACAAAGTCGAGGGTCAGGCGGGGGGATTTTGATGATCTCACAATTCCCGAAGAGAAAAAAGATAGACTTCGCGAGATAGAGTTACTGAAGTCTGAGTTTGTGACGTCCGTGAACTGCAGTGAGGGAATCGGACACTCAGAAGTCACTCTTAGGGACAACGAAAGAAGAGAGAAATTTAAGAGAATGGTCATTGATAGCGCGAATGAATAATCTATCGGTGTAATTAAGTAAAAATTAAGGAGAGATGTAAAATTGAAGGGTTTTCGAAACGTCTCTGATAGAGAGAATGTTTATCACTAATAGTAGTTTTTCCACTATTATATCTGCTAGGTATTTATAGCTTGAAATAAGGTGTGAGGGAGATAGATATTTATTAAGGCCATTGCAGAGAAAATGTAGAAATCGTGTATGATGTCGGTAATTACAGGAACTGCAAAAAAGGCTGATACGACAGTTATTGTAATATTTAGAGTACAGTGTATGTTAATAGTTATGAATATGAAAAAAAATTCTCTCTCTCTTTCCCACTCTCTCTCTCTTCTCTCTCTCTCTCTCTCTTCTCTCTCTCTCTCTCTCTCTCTCTCGCTTTTCTCCCCTCTCCTCTCTCTTCTCTCTTCTCCTCTCTCTCTCTTCTCCTCTCTCTCTCTCTCTCTCTCTCTTGTCTCTCTCTCCTCTCTCTCTCTCTGTCTTCATTTTTCTATTCTATGTGGTATTTTCCCTTCCTCCCTTTCCCCTTTTTTACTAATATACTTATATAATCATAGTTTTAAAATAGCAAGGGAAAACGAGAGAAAATTTCCCGTCTAAAATCTTACACTAAAAACTCCCCCGACTTTGGAACTTCAATGTTTAACAACTGCTGATACGCGTGAGTTGAATCTTTCCCAGACTCGAAAACGAAAAAACAAAAAGAAAATAAGTTTTTCTTTACACCTGTTTCTTTCTTTCTTTGTAAAAAAAAAATCAGCGTTTTTTTCTTTTTTTATAGAAATCAGCGTACACACATCATTCTTCCGTCTCGGTTTCGGTGAGAAAAAAAAAGAAAAAGAAAAAAGTTTTGGGTATTAGATTCGGAACGTCAAGCTGTAAGAATTTATACGCGATCTGGGCTCTTCTGCTGTCACTCCCTGCGAGTCTTTTGGGGGCGGGATGGAAAAACCTTTTTTTAAATTGACAGCTATTATTTTCTTACCAAAATAATAAAAAAAAAAAATAATAAAAAAAAATAAAATAAAATAATATTAAATTTTAAAAAAAAAATATAAATATTAATAATAAAATAAAAATTATATATTAAAAATATATACAACAATTATATAAATAATATATAATATAATATAATATATATATTAAAATTTTATAAATATATATAAATGCACACACACACACACAAAACACCACACACATAATATGTGTTTTATTTATATTATATAAAAATAAAAAAAAAAAAAAAATATATTAAAATTAAAATTTTAAATTTAAAATAAAAAAATAATTAAATATAATATTAAATAAAAATATAATAATATATATATAATTTTTTATATAATGAGGTAAATAAAATATATTAATTATATTATATATATATATATATATTATATATATTTATAATATATAATATACTAATACAAAACATAATAAAAATATATATATATAATATATTTAAAAATATAAATTTATATATATATAATATAAAAATATAATTTCCGGGAAAGGAAAAATGGGGACCCTACCCCGTACTCACTCCAAGAGCATCACAACTGAAAACACAATTAAGATCATGCTGTGACCACGGCGGCTGAACCCACCCAAAAGAAGAAGAAAAAAAAAAAAGAAAAATAAATATATAATTTTATAATAAATAAAAATAAAAAAAAAAAAAAAAATAAATAGAAAAAATTTTTAAAAAAAAAAATAAAAATATAGTAATAATATATTAGCATCATACACACCAAGGGGGGAAAGATAGAAGTACAAAAGTGGAAGAAGAAGATAGGGGGAGAAAAGAAAAAAGGTAGATGTGTGTATAATATAAATAAAATAATATAGAATATAAATAAATATATAAAAATTTTTTTTTTTTTTTTTTTTTTTTTTAAATAATATATAATATTTAATATATATAATATATATATATAATATATAAATATTATTAATATATAATTATATATATATAAATAATATATATAATTATAGATATTATATAAAAAATTAAAATATAATTAAAAAATATATATAATATTATCTATATATATATTATATATATTGTGTGTGTGGGTGTGTGTGTGTGTGTGTGGGTGTGTGTGTGGTTCTGTGTGGGGTGTGTGTGTGGGTGTAAGTGTGTGTGTTTTTGTGTGGGTGGGGTTTTGTGGGGTGTGTGGTATGTGTGGGTAGGGGTTAATATATA
>NC_051411.1:36638649-36641149 GCF_015228065.2 Penaeus monodon
CAAGAAGCGCGTTGCTTGGAAGAGGGAGAAGGTAAAAAAAAATAATAATAAAAAAGAAGTGAGGAAATCGGGGTTAGGAAATGAGAGGAGAGGTAGATGAATAGAGAGAAGAAACAGAAGAGGAGGAGGAGGAGGAGGAGGAGGAGGAGGAGGAGGAGGAGGAGAAGGAGAAGGAGAGGAGGAGGAGGAGGAAGAAGAAAAGAGAGTAAGGAAGAGAAGAAGAGAAGAGGAGAAGAAGAAGAAAGGAATGAAGAAGAAGAAGAAGAAGAGGAAGCGAGGAGAGAGAGAGAGAGAGAGAGAGAGAGAGAGAGAGAGAAGAGAGAGAGAGGGAGAGAGAGAGAGAGAGAGAGAGAGAGAGAGAAGATAGAGTGCGGAAGACTTCAGAGACAAGATCTAGACATATTAAAAACGACACATAATCAACATCAGTAGACATTCTCTAATATATTGAAACTCAAGCAACGAAATAATCATCAACGTCTTTACAAACCTAAGGATTAAAACCGTAAATATATATATATTTTTTTATTGAGCCTTGTTTGTCTATGATAATTGTCAAGAAGGCTCAGAGGAACACAGGAACACACCGAGAGCCTCTTTGAATAAGGACCAGAGAAAGATAATTATTTACAGTCAAGTTTGACATTATTTTCCTCCATTCTTCCCTTTGACCTTTGCAGCCCTCGCGTGAGGTCATAATCTCCTGCCATGATGCTTCTTTGTCTCTTTTAAACGTCTACAAAACGACAGTTGTTTCTTAAGTCTTATCCTCTCTAACTGCCAACAGGGAACAATTGTTTGTACGACTCTATCTGTACACATAAAAATGCTATATTTATGTACATGTATTTACAGGCTTGTATCGGAGAGGCGAGCTCGGCGATCACCGAGTCGCCTGGACAGAGGCTGACCACCGGGCGGGGCGCGGCTCGCAGGACGGCACGGCGCCCACGCAGCGCATCTCCCCCTCTCGCAGGAGGCGCGGGCGGTCGCAGGCGCGGGTGGCGGAGGGGCGACGAGCACGGTCGAGGCAGAGTGAGAGGTCGTCGAGGCGGGAGGGGTTGTCGATGGCACTCACCCGTGGTCGGGCCAGAGTCTCAAGGAAGGATGCTAAAGGGTCGCCCTCGAGGACGAGTGGCACTTCGGCCTTCGTCAAGAGCTGGGGGGGGAAGGGGGAGAACCCACTCTGGCCTCCTCCAGCCCCCCAGGACCTTGCGGCGGTGACCTGACCCTCCTGGACGCGCGGGAAGCCTCGGCACTGGGCAGGGAGGTCGGCCATGTCACTCTCAGCCAGCAAGTCTCGCAGGATCTCGAGTGTTCCTTCTGTGTCGAGGCCGCGGAGGTCGTGGGCGGCGGGCGGCAGGGCGACAGACGAAGCGAGAGGGGAACAAGGAGGCAAAGGAAGCAGAGAGGAAGCAGAAGGAGGAGTAGCAGCAGCGGGAGTGTCTTGATCCACTGTCTCTCGGGGCTTTGTGTCCGCCTTATTATCCTCTCCATCAAGAGCGAGCGAGGAAGCCGTGGCCAGGAGGACGAGGAGGAGGAGGAGGAGCTGCAGCTTGCCGGCCTGCACGCCTCCCGCACCGCTGGTCTCCGCTTGCATCGCCGCCGGGTGCTTCTCTGTGGATGACGGGAAAAAAAAGGTGAAATCATTAAGGGCCAGTTTGAACATTTTCTTTCGAAAGGAATGAAAATGCTGAAAATTTAAAAATATAAATAAAAATGTAGTGTGAGCATCTGAGTTCGTGGGAGTTGAATTCTTTGAAATAAAAGTGCGAAACGCAATTTGGATGCAATGTGTAGATCCACAAGGCTATTACAAAATAATTAAACTAAGTCGAGATAAGGAAATGTAGAAATGATCGTTCGATTTTACTGTCCGCAGGAATTCATACTATATATATGCAAATGATGTAAAAGGTGAATATATCCATAAAGAAGAATAAACGGAATGCATATAAGCTATGACCTCGACGCTATAAAGCCACAGAAGTTATATTTCATCTTAAAGCTGTATTCCTTTCCTCCGTTCTATTTCAGCTACTGCGTCTCTACAGTAGACTAACTTCAATCCTTACTTCTATTCAGTGCCTTGAGAATAAAAGAAATTCTCTCTCTCTCTCTCTCTCTCTCTCTCTCTCTCTCTCTTCTCTCTCTTTTTTTTTTTTCTCTCCCCTCTCTCTCTCTCTCTCTCTCTCTCTCTCTCTCTCTGTTTTTACCTCTCTTGATTCTTTCTATCTCCTTTCCCTCTCACACTTTACTTTATCTCATTTTCTCTATCTCTTACGCATCTTCTATCTCCATTTATTTATTCTTCTCAGCTATTTCCTTTCTGTCATCATATCTCTCCAAGTTCTGAATGTGCTGTGTCTGATTCTCTCTCTCTCTCTCTCTCTCCCCCTCCCTCCCTCCTCCTCGTCCTCCCTCCCTCTCTTTCGTTTCTCGTCTCTCTCGGCTCTCGTTGCTCTCGTCCTTTCGTCCCTGCTCTCTCTCTCTCTCTCTC
>NC_051411.1:36648649-36651149 GCF_015228065.2 Penaeus monodon
TCTGTCTGTCTATGCGTCCGTCCGTCTGTCTGCCCCTTTATTTCTTTCTTTAATTATCAATCGACATTTCTCTCCATCCCTCTCATCTTTTCTCCCTCCCACTCTTCCCTCATTCCCCCTTCTCCACTCTCTCCACGTATACACGTCCTCCCCTCCTTCCCTCCTTTGCTTCCTTCCTTTTCCCATCCCTCTCTCCCTCCATCCCTCCTCTCTCTCTATCATCATCCTCTCTCCTTCCCTCCCTTCCCTCTCTCTCCCATCCCCTTCTCTTCCTCCCTCTCTGTCCCTCCTCCCTCTCTTTCCCCCCTTCCACCTCTCTCCCTCCCTCCTTTCTTTCCCCCATCCCCTTTTCTCCTTCTCTCCCTCCCTCATTTCCTCTCGCCCCCCTATCCCCTTCTCCCTCTTTTCCTCCCTCCCTCCTTCTGTGACCCTCTTCCCCCTCTCCCTCTCTCCCTCCTTCCCTCACCCCTATTTTCAATACCCCCCTATTCCCCTCCGTTACACCACGTCAACAAAACCTTATAATAACATACGAAGACTACATATTCAATCAAGATTTATGTTTTTGGGGGGAAATAAACCTCAAAAGATATCATATCGATTTAGGTTTGAATAGAAGTCCGTGCATGTCAGCCAGTCAGTTCATCCTCGCCGACCCAGCTGAGCAGATTTAAGCTCGATGAGATGGATTAAAACTTGGATTAGGACACAATACGTTTTCGAAAATCGGCGATCTCTCTGCTTTGGAGGAACTGAATTCTTGTGCTTCAAAAGCCAACTGATGAATTAATATTTGCCTTTCCTTTTCATTTTCTCTATCTTTTTTTACCTTTTTTCATAACTTTTTTTCTTTCTCTCTCTCTTCTTTTTCTTAAGAGTTGGGGGCATTGTTTATTCGCCTGGAGGACTAACTTTCATCTTCTGAATTGTTAATGTTTTGTGTCTAATCTAAGAGTTAATGTAAAAGTTAATGCAAAATGACTGAAGCTAACATTATTTTTATATCATTTATATTTTCATACATCATTAATTTCATCATTATATCTATAGACAAAAGACTTGTTATCATATTGTATCCTGAAGATTGTATATTGTATATGAGATCAATGAAGAAAATAGTAAAATCTTATTCGTTTAACAACAGGCGTTACTGAATGAAGGAAGAAAGAGGATAAATTATAATAATAATAATAAAACAAAATGGGAGAATACAATGGCAATGATGTAGAAGAGGATGGTTATGAGGGGAATAAAAACAAATCTTAAAAATAATGGCAAAAAAAAAAAGAAAAAAAAAAACAATGCAAAGAAAATATAGAGGGAAGACAGAATGAGATTAAAAGATAAAGAAGGAACAAAAAAAAAATGAAACATAGAACGAAGAGGATAAGACAGACAATCATACAGATAGACAGTCATATAGACAGACACATAACCACACAGATAGACACACAAACAAAACGACAAACTGACAGACAGACAGTCAGAAAGACAAAACAGGAGACACAAATAACAAGATATACAGACAGACGAACAAACACACACCCACACAAATATCTCAAAAGATCTCAACCATTCCTCCAGCTCCCCCCCCTCCCCCCCATCCCCACTTACCATTGAGGACATGGAGAGTCACTGAAGCTGCGTGTAGGTTGGACGGCATGCAAGTATAGTTTCCACTCTCCTCACGACGCACGCGGTGGATAGTCAAAGTCGAGGTGATAGACTCGGCACCTGTGCGTTTGACGGTTACCTGTGTGGGTGAGAAAAAGAAAATAATTAGAGAGATAAGTGGATAAATAATTGAGTAAAGAAGGTGTTTTGAGATTGTTAAGGCAGGATTCGTGTGTGTCTAGAGTGAGATATTTTAGGAATTGTGAGTGAGAATAAATAAATACAAAATAAAAATTAACGAATACGTGCAGATTAAGGAAATCCAATATTGACGAGGAAGAACCTAAAATCTTTATATATAAAACTTTAAAACTGATAAATAAAGTTCTTGGAGTAGTTAAAAACCTAAAACTTGGAAATTATGAATAAACCTAAACCGAAAAAAAATAATAGTAATAATAAAATTGATAAATAAGGTTCTTAGAGGTGTGATTCGTATGTGTCTATAGTGGAAAAAATGAGGAATGTTTAATGAGAATAAGATAAAGTAAATTTATATTGATTAATGAAAAAATAATAATTTGGAATGCATGCAAATTAAGGGAATCCAATACTGACAAAAAATAACCTCAAATGTATATATAAAAAAAAATAGAACATGAACAAAGTTTTTAGACTAATAATTAAAAACTAAAACCCAGACATAATGAATAAACCTAATATAAAAAGAGGCAATCAACATCAAGAATCAAAGTAAATGAAATTTTCGACGAGACTAAGGCAGCGAATTCACCAAAAGGCGAAGTGGACCTGCTGAGCCACATTTCAGTCGTGAGCTTATTAGATCAACATTTCAAGATTGACGTCGATTGCAAAAGGAGAAGGA
>NC_051411.1:36661149-36668649 GCF_015228065.2 Penaeus monodon
CACAGACACACACAACACACACACACACACACACAACACACACACACACACACACACACACACACACACACACACACACAACACACACACATACATACACATACACACACACACAACACACAAAAACATATATATGTGTGTGTGTGTGTGTGTGTGTGTGTGTGTGTGTGTGTGTGTGTGTGTGTGTGTGTGTGTGTGTGTGTGTGTGTGTGTGTGTGTGTATGTATGAACTAGTTACACGTTTTTATATGTATTTACACAGATATAAAAAAAAAAAAAAGCACAATCGAACAATATGTAAAAATAAAAGGAAAAAAGAAGTGGAAGGTCGTTCCAGAGGGCCAGAGGAGCAGGCACAGTGCCTCGGCAAAGAGCACTCAGGGGACCGCGCCTGAACCTGATACCAAGGGAAGGAGATACAGAGAGATAAAGGGAGGGGGAAGGGACCTGAAGGAGGCAATAGAAGGGAGAGGGAAAAGGAGACGATATTCAGAAACACATATTTGTTTACATGTGCAAACCATTACACACAAGCACCGAAGTATAGTATGTATTGACAAATGTGAATATATATATATATATATATATATATATATATATATATACATATATATATATATATATATATATATATATATATATATATATATATATATATATTATATATTATATATATATAATATATAATGTATATATGTATATATATGTTATATATTGTATATATATATATATATATATATATATATATATATATATATATATATATATATATATTATATTATATATATATTATTATATATATGTGTGTGTGTGTGTGTGTGTGTGTGTGTGTGTGTGTATATATATATATGTGTGTGTGTGTGTGTGTGTGTGTGTGTGTGTGTGTGTGTGTGTGTGTGTGGTGTTGTTGTGTGTGTGTGTGTTGTAAAGAGAAGAGAAGAGGAGGACAGAGAGGGTGAGGTGGGTTAAAGAAGAAAAAGAAAGAGAAAGAGAAAGAAGAAAGAGAAAGAGAGAGAGAGAGAGAGAGAGAGGAGAAAGAAAGAGACAGAGAGAGAGAGAGAGAGAGAGAGAGAGAGAGAGAGAGAGAGAGAGAGAGAGAGAGAGAGAGAGAGAGAGAGAGAGAGAGAGAGAGAGAGAGAGAGAGAGAGAGAGAGAGAGAGAGAGAGAGAGAGCCAGAGAGAAACACAAAACACAAACACAAAAACACAAAAACAAACCACACACAGATATACAGAGAGACAGAAATCATAGAGAGCGAGAGATAAGACTTATAATAACGACTTATTTTAAGAAAATGGCTTAAAGCTGCAAACTCGAACCAAGTCACAGGACAAAATGGCTATCCGGCAGAGTGCATCGCTGATGTAGAGATTGCCTTGCTGGAAACATTCGGGGAATTGAAATAAATGTTTACATAACCTTAGAACATTTATTTCCGTGTGTGTCAGTGCATTGGTTTGTTTACTTGTTACATACCAGAGCGCTGTTGCGTATCTGTGTGTGTGTGGTACCTTGTTGGAATTATAAAATTTATTATTATTATTATTATCATCATCATTATTATTATCATTATTATTATTATTATAATTATAATATTTATTATTATCATTATTATTATTATTATCATTATCATTATTATTATTACTATTACCATTATCATTAACATTATTATAATTTTTATCATTATCATGATTTTCATCATAATTATCATTATTTCTATCATTATTCTTATTACAATCAGTCACTATCAATATCATTATTGATATTACTGCTACTGTTACTATTACTAGTATCATGATCATCTTATTACTATTACGAATTTTATCAATTTTATTTATGTTATCAACATTATCATTGTCATTGTTACTATTATCAATATCATCATCACTAATCATCATCGTCATTATCATTATTATGAAAGTGTTAGTAGTATCATCGTTATCATGATAATTATCATTATATTTTTAAGGTTTACTTTTTTTCTTTTTACAAGTTGCTAATAGCTTGGTGCTCTTGCAACGGTCCCAGATATACTGTAAATTATGCAACATAGGTCTAACCAACAGGCTTCGATGGAAATATTGAAGTCTGTACAAGCGAAGTGTACATGTTTTTAACGTCTTATTCCATATCTCTGGCACAGAAGACATTCTCTCCCCCTCTCTCTCCTTTTGCGGAAAATGGAACAGCATTTCATGGTCGTCACGAATCCTTTCAGATAAACCCTTCTAGTTCCACTGGCTCACTGGAACAATCTTTTGGGTGTTATGGTTGATGCAGTGAGCCAAGTTGCTTGTATCTCTGTGGCCAGATAGAACCTCTTGGGTGGAATGTGTAGAGCGTGATACCAGGCCTCGTGCAGACCTTCTGCTATGGCTTGCTGGAGATTTTCGAAAACGATCTCTGTGATATAAGGAAGGAGATCCTATCTTGAGTCTTTTGTGACGCGTACTAGGAGAGTTTATGTTTTATTGTTTTTTCTCCTAGGAGATTTTTCCACGATTTATAGGATGTCTTCACTAACAGTCCTTGGGATGTAGTGGAGGAAGGTGCAGTCTGTGTAGCGTACACTCGGAACACATTATATATGAGTCAATGAGGCGTCCCTATGAAAGCTTTCTGACGGGTAAGATGGCCTGACTTTTCTACAAGGACACACGCGAGGAATGTATAGTTCTACGGAAATATGAGGCAAAGTTTATGACTGACACACTTCACAACGCACAGTGCCGTGAGAGCTATGCGATGTGGGTGAAAGGTAAAAATAATATTTGTGTGTTTGAGTACTATGAGAGAGAGAGAGAAGAGAGAGAGAGAGAGAGAGAGAGAGAGAGAGAGAGAGAGAGAGAGAGAGAGAGAGAGAGAGAGAGAGAGAGAGAGAGACGAACAGATAGACATACAGAGACAGAGAGACAGAGAGAGACAAAAACGGAGATATACAGAGACAGAGAGAAACAGATTGTGTGTGTGCGTGCACATGACCTTAGCAATGACACCCCCTAAAGCAACCGTTATGCCAAACGAACTTTTATTTTCACCCCTTTCGTTCATCAGAGAAAGAAAATCAATCACCGGAATCACCTTCTGAATTAAAGAACTCGATCGCCAGACGGATAATAAATCAACCCAAGCCATTCCACTGTATTGTTTCTAATCGATAGAAGGTGATGTTTATATCCAGGCCTGACGCACTTGCTTGCCGCCTCGAAGGGAGTATTGGTTTATGTAACAGCAACGTTTCCAAAGCTTTTATGTAAAGAACGCACGCATGAGCATTCACGGTAATATGCGTAGGCACGCAGGCACGCACGCATACACGCAGGCACGCACGCATACACACACGCACGCACAATATACAGAGAGAGAGAGAGAGAGAGAGAGAGAGAGAGAGAGAGAGAGAGAGAGAGAGAGAGAGAGAGGGAGAGGGAGAGAGAGAGAGAGAGAGAGAGAGAGAGAGAGAGAGAGAGAGAGAGAGAGAGAGAGAGAGAGAGAAGACAGACAGACAGACAGAGACAGAGTCAGACAGACAAACAGAAAAAAGACAAAAACAAAGACAGAAACAGAGACGGAGACAGAAGAGAAAGAGAGATGGGAGAGAAAGAGAGACACGACGCACATACACGCACGCATACGAACGTGGCACAGGGATGGAGAGAGAGGAGAGCGAAGGTTAAAGGTGACGAAACCCGAGAGTCTATGTCAATACACACACATTTGTGCTACTAACGCTCAGACCAGAAAATGCATATTGAGTCATACAGGTATACGTATACATACAGGCGAATGGGCATGCACACTTATCTCCATGTTTTGCTTTTATCTTTCTTTCTCTGTTATTTTTCCGTTCTCTCCTTGATCTCTCTCCTCTTGCTCTCTGTCTATTTTTTTCTTATCTCTCTCTCTCTCTCTCTCTCTCTCTCTCTCTCTCTATATATATATATATATATATATATATATATATATATATATATATATATATATATATATATATATATCACTCTCTCTCTCTCACTCTCTCTCTCTCTCTCTCTCTCTCTCTCTCTCTCCTCTCTCTCTCTCTCTCTCTCTCTCTCTCTCTCTCTCCCTCCCTCTCTCTCACTCTTGGCTTTTTTTTCCCGTCGTCCCTTCTCCCTCTCACTTCCTCATCCCTTTTCCTCTCTCCCATTCCTTCCCCCTTTCCCTCCTCCTTTTCCACTTCCCTTTCTCTGTCTCTCTTTCTCTCTTTACCTCTTCTTCCAATCTTCCATCTCCTAACACCCCTACTCCCTTAATTCCTTCGCCCTCCCCCTCTCCCTCTCTCTTCCCTCGCCCTCAATTCCACCACCCCTTCGCCCTACCACCCACTCTCCCTCTCCCTCAATTCTCTCCCCCATCCCCTCTCTCTCCCCTTCAGTCCTCTCACCCACCGCCCTCAACTCCCTTTCTCCTCCGTCTCCTTTCCTCTCCCGTCAATTCTCTCTCCCACCCCTTTTCTTTCCCTCTTCCTCCTCTCCCTCCATCTCCCCTCAGTCATCTCTCCCACCCTTTCTCTCTCCTTCTCCTTCCCTCTCCCACCTACTCCCTCTCCCCTCTCCCCTCTCCCACCCACTCCCTCCCCTTCTCCCACCCACTCCTTCCTCCCTCTCCCTCCCTCCCTCCTCAATTCTCTCTCCCACTTCCTCTCTCCCTCCCACCATCCCTCTCCCACTTCCATCCTTCCCCCCACCCTCTCACCCTCCCCCCTAATCCCCCGACGCAAGTCCATTTCATACACACACAAAAATACACACAAAAATACAGCAAAAATACAGCAAAAATACGTTCCCAAACAGCAAAACATCTATAAAGCCGAGCGGATGGCCAGTTGAGCCGGCCTTTGCTCTGTCAACAAACTAAACCTTTCTGCAAAACACTTACATCTTGCTACATACTATACGGTAACGGCGAGACTGTTTATGATAATGTTTATGTTGGTTTAAGATGTTATTTGTTAAGGTTTGGTTGGTAATTGTTGTTTTTGTCATCCGTGTCGTTGTTTACCCTTAATCTTAATTTTACTGTTGATATTTCCACCTGTTTTCGCTACCATTATTATAAATTATCAATTTGATTAATATCACTCTCATCATTTACAAAAGCTACACGCGACATCGATTTCACACGAACAAAAATCCTTAATAGATCGTCTTCCCGTCGATGCACAAAAGGCCTATTCTAAGGGCCCAGAACCGCGGTATTATTAACTCACTAATCACGACACCTGATGGAGCCGACTCACCCTTTTTGGTCGCTAGGCATTAAGAAAAAAAGAGAGAGAGAAAAAAAATGGATCCCCCCTCTCTATCATTCCCTCGCCTTCTTTTCCCTTTTCTTTTCTTTTTTCTCTCTCTCTTTCCTCTCTCTATTTTTTTTTCCAATCCTCCCTACTATCCCCTCATCCCCCTCTCCCTCACTCTCCCATCCACTCCCTCTTCTCCCCCTCTTTCACTCTCTCCTTCCTCCCCCTCTCCTCTCCCTTTCCCCTCAATCCTCTCTCTCCCTCCCCCTCCCTCCTCCCCCTCTCCCTCCCCATATAGCCTCTTATAGCCGCCTCACCCATTTTGGCATTAAAAAAAAAAAAAAAAAAAAAAAAAATCTGTTCAGGCGCTTCCTCCCTTCCATTGAAGCCCCGCGAGATCCCCTCGGCTGCAGCACGACGCCTTTTGAGCGTTTACTTCCTCTCGGCTCCTTTATTCTCCTCTCTCCTTTTCCCCTCTTTCCATTCCATTTCGACCCTTGCTTTCTCGGTTAATTCTTTCTGTTTTTTTTTCTCGTTTTTTTTTTTTTTTAGTTTTTGTTTCTTTATTCTCTCTCCTTTATCATTTATCTTTATTTTCTCCTTTTTTTCTTCTTCTCTCGTTCCCTGTCGCCTCTTTTTTCCTCTTTTCTCGTTCTTCTTCCTCTTTCACACTCTCCACCTCCGGCCTTACCCCCCCTCCCTCCCTCTCCCTCCTTCCCTCCTTCTCTCAACCCTTCTCCCTCACTCAGCCCTTTTCTCTTTCCCTCTCCCTCACTCTCACCCTCCACCCTCTCCTTCTCCCTCACTCTCTCCCTCCTTCTCCCTCACTCAGCCCTTCTCCCTTTCCCTTCCCTCTCCCCCTTTCCCTCCATTCTTCCCCCCTCCCCTCCTCCTTTCCCTCCATCCCTCCTATCCCTTCCCTCCCACCCACCCACCCACCCCATCCACCCTCCCTCCCACCCACCCACCCCCTCATCTACCCTCCCTCCCCCCCATCCACCCCCCACCCTCCCCCCATCCACCCACCTACCCCCCCCCATCCCCCCACCCTCCACCAGCCGTCCTCACATCAGCCTGTAACCTGCATTTACTCGACTCCGCTTGTTTGATGTGCTTGCATTTAGCGGCTTCTTTGCCTTTGTTCAAGTTCTCTTGCGTTTTAATCGACTTGCCTTTGTCTGCGATGTTCGCGTCCCCCGGTCTCGCCTTCCTCTACGCTGGCACTGGCACTGGCACTTGGGTCGTCGCGGTTTTTGAGACTGGTGTTCTTCGTTTCTTTGTTTGTGTATTTATGTATTTGTTTGTTTATTTATTTATTTGTTTGTTTCTCTCTCTCTTTCCTCTTCTTCTTCTTTTCTTTTCTTCTTCCTCTTCTTTTTCTTCTTCTTTTTGTTTTGCCTTATTACCATTTCCTTCTGTTTATTATTCGTTTTTTTTTTTTTTTTTTTTTTGCTTTACTTGATATCATCGTATTATTCACTATTCTCTTTTCGCCTTTTATCATTTACTTTGCTTCCTTTTCGGTTCTCATTGCAATTCAATCTTTTTTTTTCTGTCTCATTTTTATTATAACTATCTTTATCAACTTCAACTCCATCATTATTAGAAATACGTGTCATTAATATTATTATTATTATTTTTACGTGTTTTTTATTTCATCTTTCTTTTTTTCATTTTAATTTACTGATGATTCTCTTTCTCTATTTTCTTATTTTTCTTTCATTCTGTACATCATTTCTTCTTTATTTCGTTCTTAATTTCGCTGTTCAGATCTCAATATTTCTTTTATCTTCGTCCTCCATTTTTTTTCTCCTTTTCTCTCCTCTTAATTCTTGCGAATATTTTCTTGTCATTACGTTTCCTACACGATTTTTTTTTTTTTTTCTTTTTCTTCCTTAATTCATTAATTTTATTCTCCAGATTTGTCGTTAACGTCTTCTTCCATGTTATCCTTTCTTCCAATTCTTTCTTTTTGTTCTACGTTATTTTTTCGGGTTTACGTGTTTCTCTTTTTACTTTATTTATTTACTCTGTTATTTTCTCTTTTTTCCTCCTATTCTCTTTTTCTTTCCTTCTCATATGTTTTCTTTCTCCTTCTATCTTATTTTCACTTATTTGTTAGTGATCTTATTTATTTATCTGTGTGTGTGTGTGTGTGTGTGTGTGTGTGTGTGTGTGTGTGTGTGTGTGTGTGTGTGTGTGTGTGTGTGTGTGTGTGTGTGTGTGTGTGTGTGTGTATCTGT
>NC_051411.1:36676149-36681149 GCF_015228065.2 Penaeus monodon
TCAATTGAAATCACCAGCAGCTTTTCAAGTGCAAATTGACTTCGATAAGAGAAAGAGTAAAAAATAAATAAATAAATAAATAAATAAATAAATAAAATAATAATAATAATAAATAAATAATATATAATAAATACAGGATAGGAAAGATTTCGTGATTTCAGGAAAACAATGAAAAAACGGGGAAAATTGCCTCTTTTTTTCTTCAGGAAAAAGAGAGAAAAAAAATAGCCAAATAGCTGTAAAAATGCAAGAAAGGGATATCATAGTTTTATTAATATTAATAGTGATCAATTATGATCCTAGTTATGATGTTATTGAAGATGATAAAATGGTGGCGGTGGTGGTAGTAGTAACAGTAATAGTAGTAGTAATAGTAGTAGTTGTAGTATTCCTAATATTAGTCGGAGTGGTTGTAGTATTAGCAGCAGTAGAAGTAGTAGCGACAATAGTAGTACAAGTAGCAGAAGTAGAAATAGTAGTAGTAGTATTAATAGAAGTAGCAGTAGTAGCAATAGTTGCAGTAGTAGTCGTAGTAGTAGTAATAGTAGCAGTAGTCGTCGTAATAGTAGTAATAGTAGAAGTAGTAGTAGAAATAGCAGTAGTAGTCGTCGTAGTAATAGTAACAGTAGAAGTAGTAGAAGTAGTAGTAGTAGCAGTAAAGGCAGCAGTAGAGGTAGTAGTGGTCGCATAAGAACGTGGTTATATGTGTGAAGGTAGCTGGGAGCATAATATAACATGCATACCCTAGGGCAAGTAATAAATAAAGGCGTAGGTATGCTGGAAGGGGAGAACTAGGGTCTATCTTATCTATATAAAAGTAGCAGTAGTATAACTAGCGGTAGTATAAACAACAGAGTCGAAGTGGTAGTAATAACAGTAGTAATAGTAGTAACAGCAAGAGAGGTAGTAATAGTAGTAGTAGTACTTGTATTAGTAGTAGTTGTAGTTGTATTAGAAGTAGTAGTAGTGGTTGCGTTTTTTTTTTTTTTGTGATAATAGTTGTGGTGCCGGTAGTGGCACCGGTAGTAATAATAGTAACAGTAGGAGCAGTAGCACAGGTATTAATGGTAGCAGAAGTAGAGGAAGTAGTAATAGTAATAGTAGTTATAAGAGTAGTAGTAGTAGTAGCAGAATTAGCTCAAGTGGTAGTCGTAAAAGAAGTTGTAGAAACAGTAGAATTAGTAATAGTAGTAGTTGTAATAGTAGTAGTAGTAGTAGTAGTAGTAGTAGTAGTAGTAGTAGTAGTAGTATAGTAGTAGTAGTAGTAGTAGTAGTAGTAGTAGTGTTGTTGTTGTTGTTCTAGTAGCAGTAGTAGTAGCTGTTGTAGTAGCAGCAACAACAATAGCAGTAAAAAGTACTAGTAATAACACTATCATGAATATTCTCAATATTAATACCTTGTTTATTATTAGCCATAACAATGCCCTTAATTAGCCTAACAACCAATTCGGACATGTATATATGCACAAAGTAGCTATTAGAGGAAAGGTTACCCTCTGATATCCGATATTCACCCCCCCCCCCTTTAAACATTTGCCATCCACCCCTATTCCTTTCTTTCTACTTTCTATATCCTCTTTTCCTGTGTTTTTTCTTCTTCTTCTTCTTTTTTGTGTTATCTTTTTTTCTCAACTTCTTCTTCTCTGATTCTATTTAACTATCTTTTCTCTCATTCTCTTCCTCTCTTTCCCATTCTCCTTCCTTCATCGCCGACCCTCTCTTCTCTTCCTCTCCCTCTCTTCTCTTTTCTTCCTTTCCCCTCATCCTCTCTCTCCAGTCTTTTCTCCCCATCTCCTCATACGCTCCCTTCCCTCTCCCCCATCTTCCTCATCCCCTTACCCCCTCCCTTTCCCCTCACCCCTCATCCCCCCAATCCCTCTCCCCTCATCCCCTCATTCCCTTCTCCCTCACCCCTCTCCCCTATTCCCTCCCTCCTCCTCCCTCACCCTTCATCTCCTCACCTCTTTCCCCCATCCCCACACCTCTCCCTCACATCCCCTCACCTTCCCCATTCCCTCCCCCCCTCCCCCACATCCCCTCACTCTCCCCCACTCCCCTCACTCTCCCCCACTCCCCTCACCCTCTCTCCGAAACAATAAAACCCACCAGCGGAACCTCACCTGCAGGAGGAATACCTCACACTCCCGAGGCCCTGCCCAGGAGACGCCCCCAGGGTCTTGTTATTCAATTATTCACCATCTTCGACACGTGGGGGGGTCGGGGGTCATTAGCCCGTCACGGAATCCATTAAGGAAGGACCGTCGAGGTGTTTGTTGCTCATTAGGCCTTAATGGGACAAATAGGAGGAGCAAGTGCGTCGTACGTGTGGGAGAGGGAGAGGGAGAGGGAGAGGGAGGGAGGGAGAGGGAGAGGGAGGGAATAAGGGGGATGGGAAAGGATGGGGAGGTAGAGGGAGAAGGAGAGAGGGAATAAGGGGGATGGGGAGGGAGAGGGAGGGATGGGGGAGAGGGAGGGAGGGTGGGAGGGGAAGGGAGAGGGCAGGAAAAGTAGGAGGGAGGGAGGAGAGAGAGAGAGAGAGATAGTGTATGTGCATTTGTGGTATATATGTGCGTGCGTGTATGCGAGTGTGTATGTGTGTTGGTATGTGTATGTATGAGTGTGAGTACGTGTGTGTGTGTGTGTGTGTGTGTGTGTGTGTGTGTGTGTGTGTGTGTGTGTGTGTGTGTGTGTGTGTGTGTGTGTGTGTGTGTGTGTGTGTGTGTGTGTGTGTGTGTGTGTGTAGTAAGGGCTATATCCCTAGATTAAATTTCCAGATCATTGTATTTTCCATTCTGGATTAATGATGTGACCTTTCAGTATGTTTTAGATTATGAATGATATATTACTGCTGTTAGTAAAGTCCTCTTCATTATTGTTGCGATCAATGTCATATCATTTTCTGTCTTTATTTCTGTTATTCTCATCCACAAATGCTACTAGTTTTATCGTAATGAATTCCACTATTATCGCTAATGCTATGAAGATCACTATTTACATTTCTAAAGTTGCTTAAAGTGTAACTATAACTGTTATTATCACTATGTCTTTTTCTTCTTGTTCATTTAATTCCCATTCTTATCATTATCATCATCCTCTTATTGTACCTATCGTTATTATCTGATTGTAATAATTATTTTTCTCATTATTGTTCCTTTCATCATTATTATTACTTTCGTCATGACCCTGATTGCAACTATCATTGCAATTACTATTTCTATCTCCATTAACATGTCCATGAACGAAATCACTGTACAAGTATAGCTCTATTTTGCCTTCCTTTTGTGTTATCTTTTTCTCTTTCTTCAACTTAACGTACTTGATATCATGCAAAAGACGTTCTATGCGTGACTCTTGTCCATTGTGCGAGTCTGTTTTTGCTAATGTCTTTAACATGCATAATTAAATGTGAATTCCCTACTTATTGCTTATCCTCATAAAGAAGAGAGAGAGAGAAAAAAAAAACGAATTAATTCTCAGAAATATATTTTCGTTTCTACGTCGATGATAAACCATTCTTTTTTTAACACTTTGAAGAATAAGTGGGATTCATTTCGCTTTAAATCGATCGCAGTAATTAAATAAATGTAACAAATACATAACAAATATGAATATAAATATGAATAAAAATTGAGTGAATAAATAGAAAATACGTAAATAAACAAATATACATATATACATATATATACGTATATATGAATAAATAAATAAAAAAATTAACAGCCCTAATATTTCCAGTTTACTTTGTACATATCATTTTATTGACCTCACATTAAACACGGCAATAATGATGGTAATCTTTATTGCTCAACGTAATGTTTTGATAAAATAATTGCGGTGTGGGCTATATAAAATACGTTTTCAGTAGTATTTATGATAATTGCTCTTTCCATTATCTCTTTTGTTATCTCCCTTAACACTACCATCGTCACTATCATCATTATTACAACACACAACACACACACACACGCACGCACACACCAAACACACAACACACAACACACAACACACAACACACAGCACACAACACACACACACACACACACACACACACACACACACACACATTCTTGCACTATAACACCATTTGTGTTCATGGCGGAGAAATGACATCGAGAACACTATTTGCTTCACTGGTTATTGCTCTCACGAAAGAATGCGATATTGATATCTAGATGAGCAAGTGAGATATATTTTGGGGGGAAGAGGAATAAACATAAATGTAAAAAAAATGAAAAGAAGTAAAAATGTAATCCAACAAACGCATAATCGAAGGTATAAAAAAAAAGTGACGTACAAGATGCGCATGTACGGGTCCCGCGTTCCTACACAATATTCCGTCCTACCGTTGTTCTCAAGTGATTTAATTCCGGGTTGTGTCGTTGAGAAGCTCCATTAGCGTTATTAGACTCTGTGCTGACAACGTGAGTCGGGAAGGACCGGTAATTTTGCGTAATAAGGACATGAAATTCCGTGAATTACCCGTGAACGAGAGGGCGGAGACCATGGTAAATATACGGGGTAATTACACTCTCTCTATTGGGCTTTACACAACCCTGTGGTTCTCGTTCTCAACAACATAGGTAGGAAATAATGATAACAAATGCGATGAAACGATAATGACGGTTATATAAAAAGCATAATGATAAAGATGATGAAGATAATGACGAGTCATAAATTATACAGAAAATTACGCATTACTTGTTTTGCTCGATGTTTATATACATCGTGTGTAAATAGGGGCTTTGAGGTAATGACTTGTAGGTTAAAGGTTAGGCATAACCTAATTACGTATAAGGACGCGGAAGATATATTACCCACAAGATAAGATGTAGAAAGAAAAGAAAAGTGATTACTAAAAACACTAGAAAAACAAAGCAACTTTGACAGGAACAATAACAATAAACAATACCACTAATAACAGTAATAAAACACACAGCCTTCAACACTCTCTCAAACGAGTTACGAATGCCTGTTCTTATGTGTTTGTTCCTCGCTTTGAT
>NC_051411.1:36696149-36698649 GCF_015228065.2 Penaeus monodon
GCGTGGCGTCTTTTAAGAGCGAGAGAAAGAGCCTCGCAAAAGTTTATTGAGTGAAGCATCGCTGCTTTGAAGGACGGTTGGGTTCTGTCATACTACATAAAGTGTCCCACTCGGTCAACACCCGATCTGCTATTGCCGGTCGGAGCCGAGGAATGCACGTAAAATAAGGGGAGGGAAAGATATTGCGACAATGTAGCGTTGATGTATCATGAGGTGTGACAGTTTCGTGAATATACTATTTGAATGAGTGCATGTATGTAAATTCATACATATACACATACTTACGTACATACAAACATATGTGCATATATATATATATATATATATATATATATATATATATATATATATATATATATATATATATATTGTGCACAAGATATATACACGCATAATGTACGTACGATCTATAGAAAAAAAAAACGCAACGTAAGTAAGAATGCTTTGCCGATACCATCCATGCGGAGCAAGTGCCACGGGTGCCACAGCCAGCTCGAGCGCGACCCCAGCGTCCCCTGTGACACCGCCCGCCTCGGATACTCGCTGTGACGGCTCGCCAGCGTCTGATTTGCGTCTCCCAAGAAACCTAAAACTCAAGAAATCGTCTAATTGGATCTTTCGCTCATCAACAACCCGGCGCGTGAGGGGTGTGGAGGGAAAGGGAGAAAGAAAAACGGCTAAGAAAGGTAAGACAAGTGGGCGAGAAAAGGGGAAGGAGGAAGGGGGGTAAGGTTTAAGTGGGGGAAAGGGGGGGGGAGAAGGAAGTACGACTCAGAAAGGACGCTGTGAGACGTTTTGAAGTTGCAGAGCTCTCCTATCGACACGGCTTCACACACTGGATATCCCATCGACTGGAAGAATGCAGACTGTTGTTTGCGGAGATGGTGTTTTATCGACTGGAAGAAATAAAGATCTCATGACAGGAGGCTCTCAGTGCCAGACCCAAGATCTCAAACACTGTCCAAGAACTTTCAGAATCTACAGGTCGGAAGAGCAAAAGATATATGATATTTCTGCTAGGCGACGCAGATATCCATCACCTTGAAAAAGCGTCACGTCTCAACAGCGAAAAGAAATAAAAACTCCAGCGCTCCGAAGATGAAACAAAGACGAACTCGGAAGGATCAAGGAAACAAAAGAAATAGAAGGTTAAGTCAAAGATACAAAAATAACAGACATGGAGAAGAAGAAAAAATTCAGCTCGAAAAACTCTAGAGACACGGAGGCTTGAATTAAAAATAATAATAATAAAAAATAAATAAATAAATAAAAACAATATTAACAGTAAATAAAGAGATAAATAAATGATAATGAACAAACAAATAAATAAATAAATAATAAATAAATGATAAAAAGAAATCAATAAGGACAAAAGGAAACAAAAATATGAAGACCAAAGCAAGATCAGTATCTCGCAAGGGTGAGGCTGAGGGTGAGGTATCCGGCCTTCATTGCTCCCTTAACGGCCTGCCCCCAACACTTAATGGAGACGTCCCACACCCTACCCTCACAAGCGGACCCAAACCGGCCTTCTAATGGTGACAACTCAGGGCAATCTATTACACGTAATCCCCCGCCTTAATGTGACGGGAAAACGGTCATTTGAGTGGAATGTCCCTGTGGCTATGAGAGCTGAGTAGCCCCTTATTGATCTTTGGTATCATAATGATCCTTTGCTATGCATGTAAGTACTTTGGTGTTAATAAAATATGCTCACCAGGTCTTCCTGATCAATTGGAAATAACTCATAGTCTTTAATACAAAGGTCAGTCTTCATGCACGAGTCAAGAGGAATTATTGCAATTAATCAAACATGTTTAATAATCCATATGATATCAAATATTTAATATAAATCGATGTGATATTTCAGAGGTTGTCATTCGCCCAGCAGAAGCCATTTAAAAGTGGATAGGATATTCACATAGCATTATATATACAATATTTACTTGCAAATATATTTTCCTTGCATTGCTTCTTTTAAAATATATATATATATATATATATATATATATATATATATATATATATATATATATATATATATATATATATATATATAAACAACCAGCTTCACGCCCCATCGTGACAGAGAAAGAACACCAATTATATACACTTACGTTACTGAAAAAAAATTAAAAAGTTAAGAAACTGTGTATTTACTTGTGGTCCCAGAAGTATTTATTTTTTTCCTGAATTTGCTTGTGTTTTTGTGTCTAAGATTGTTTAAATGGTGCTGAAATCTAAACTACACTCACGCAAACGAAATAAAAAGAGAAAGATAAAAAAAATGAAGAATTCGGTGTTTGCACGAACATTTTTGGTCATCATAAGATTTGTTGTCACAGTAACACTGCAGTAATACCTTCAGTAGAATACACATAAACTTTAGCACAAATGAACTGACAAAGACACATATACACAAACAAACACCCACACAAACATGCACGCAATCTCTCTCTCTCTCTCTCTCTCTCTCTCTCTCTCTCTCTCTCTCTCTCTC
>NC_051411.1:36711149-36726149 GCF_015228065.2 Penaeus monodon
GCGGGTCGCGAAGGAACTCGTGATGATGGAACACTGGCTAATGCTGCCAAACGTGCAGGTTCTGATAAGACAGTTGCAAATAGTTGCTCGGTTTGTATGTTGTACATTATACGATGCATGGATGATTGTTGAGGTTTGTTCACTGAAAGAGTATGATGCTTATATAGATAGTTAGAAGATAGATTTTTTATGTAGTATATATTTCATATGCATACCAGTCTCTGATAAAGGTGATAGATATACAGAGAGAGAGAGAGAGAGAGAGAGAGAGTTAGTTAGTGAGAGAAAGAGAGAAACAGATGATCAGGAGGGCAGACTTGCATACTAACAGAAACTTTAAGAGACAAATGGTATTGGCAGATAGCTGACTAGACTGACTGATGTACTGAGAAATCGTAAAATGGGTTTATTGGCAGACAGATATAAATCTAATCCCATCAGAAGATATTTACATTTCAGATAAATGATCAGACTGAAGCTGAGCAACGTCAAACCAGCATGACAGTATGCCACTCAACATGCACATCATTTCCATGGTTTTGTGTTCAAGTTTTCCACTGGTTATCAGCGCTGTTGCAAAGGACTTCTGTTTTTATTTTCGTTTTTTTCTTTTCTGTTTTCCACTCTTGCAACAAGCCAGATAACTGTCGAAATAGAGAGCACAAACATATCGGTGTAAGCCAGGAGTTGTCATGGAGAGTGAACTGATGCAAGGAAGAGGGGAAAAAATATAAAACAAAATCTAGCTTGAAAGCCCTTGAGTGTTTTGCGCAGTGCGTGCAACCCCAAAGAGGAAGCTGGTGTGCAGTCTGCCTCCCACAATGTCCGACACGGTACTAAGACCTCTGTGGAATGCTCTAGTATCTCACAAAGTTCGTAACAGGCCACTACGCTCGAACCAGCCACACAGTCTCCGTGAAATTGGCCGTTGCGTGGCAGTCGACCGCGAAACAGCAGGGCCCCCATTCAATAGAGTAATGCATCGACAGCAGATCCTGTTGTCAATTGCATGCCACTGGCCGGTCTTCCAGCGGCATGAGACACAAAAGCGAACAAACTGGTCTTTCGGGGAAGTCACGATGGTGCAACATGGCGCTAATAATGTACACCTTGTTGCCAATGCCTCGTGCAGATGCATTTGGTAAAGGAAGCCTCTCTGAGTATTTTGGATAGACCAGAGATTCAAGCTGGCTTGCTGATAACACAGAACATGGGAGAAACTGAAGTAATATTGGCCAGGAGTTATATCAGCTACCTGAGACCTACGTCAACCAATACTGCATCTGTAATCCAAATTGCCAGTTATAGAAATATCAAGTCTTAGAATAAATACCCGTTAAAACCAAATTACCATCGAATACTCAACATACTGAATCCACTAAACGAAACGCTTAAAAACCTCCATTGAAGCTACAAGAAAAACACAAAATAACCTCTTTGTCTTGGTCCTGAAGATCCCAAGTTCTCGGTTTCTAAGAAGACTTAAGGAAACTAAGAAAACCATCGACTTGCTCTAAGCTTTTCCAAGTGTGTAGTGAGAATCGTTTAGTTCTCGGCAATTCGCCTCAGCCGCTAACATAGAGCTTACACGATGACCTGTTGTAGCTTATAGCAATTTTCTTACTTATTTTAGGTATAATTTCCATATCCAAATCATTAGCATCATCATCGCCGTTGTTATCAGTCCTCTTTTTCCGCTTTTTATTACATTTCTTCTGAGATATAATTAACACTAATCTTTCTTTTAGTGATTCATAAAAAGATCCTATCAGAGAGCAGTAGCCGAAATTTGCATCAATCAGCTACGCCCAAACTGCATCACTTTCTCTCTCTCTCTCTCTCTCTCTCTCTCTCTCTCTCTCTCTCTCCCTCTCTCTCTCCCTCTCTCTCTCCCTCTCTCCTCCCTCTCCTCTTCTCCCTCTCTCTCTTCCCTTCTCTCTCTCCCTCTCTCTCTCTCCCTCTCTCTCTCTCTCTCTCTCTCTCTCTCTCTCTCTCTCTCTCTCTCTCTCTCTCTCTCTCTCCTCTCTCTCTCCTCTCTCCTCTCTCTCTCCTCTCTCTCTCCCTCTCTCTTTCTTTCTTTTTCTCTCTTTCTCTCTCAAAAAAAAAAAAAAAAATCCACCGGTTACTACACGCTTTTTAAGACAAGATCGGCCATCACGCGAAGGTAATCCGCGGTTCAAAGTGTCGTCGGGAATAGCCGACTAAGGCCACAAGACACGGTCGGTCCGAATAATCGCCGCGTCGTTGTGATCATCTACGTCTACCGCTGTACCCAAATGTTTTTTTTTTTTTTTCTTCTTTTTCTTCTTCTTTTCTTTTTCTTTTTCTTTTTCTTTTTCTTTTTCTTCTTCTTCTTCTTCTTCTTCTTTTTCTTTTTCTTTTTCTTTTTCTTCTTCTTCTTCTTTTCTTTTTCTTTTTCTTCTTCTTCTTTTTGGGGGGAGGCGGTATATAGGGAGAGGAGAGGGAGGAGGAATGGGAGGGTGAGGGGAGGAAAGGAAAAATGAGAGTAAATGGAAGGGAGGATATCGGGAGGGAAGGGGGGGGGGAGGGGGAGGGTAGGGGGGTCGTGGGGAGCTGAGGACGATAATGACAGTAGAATTGGATCGATCAACAGCCATCATAGAGAGTTATCAGGGAGCAAAATCCTCCTTGATCTTCCGTGCCACTGCGAGGAATGGCACAAAGGCGTGAGAGAACAATTTGTTTTCTGTTGTTCTTTATTCCTGTTTCTACTCTCTAATTATCTTCGGTTTCTTTCATTTTTCCGTTTCTCTTCTCTCTCTCTCTCTCTCTCTCTCTTTTATTTATTTTTTTTTTTATTTTCTTTTTTTTTTTGGGGGGGGGGCTTTTCCTGATGCGATTTTCTTTTAGATTATTTCTATTTCTCTCTCTCTCTCTCTCTCTCTCTCTCTCTCTCTCTCTCTCTCTCTCTCTCTCTCTCTCTCTCTCTCTTATTCTCGACTGTTTGTCTGTGCCTGTGCCTGTTCCTGTGTCTCTCTGTTTCTCTCTCATTTTCGACTGTCTGTCTGTCTGTCTGTCTGTCTGTCTGTCTGTCTGTCTGTCTGTCTGTCTGTCTGTCTGTCTGTCTGTCTGCCGGCCGGCCGGCCTGCCTGCCTGCCTGCCTGCCTGCCTGCCTCTCTCTCTCTCTCTCTCTCTCTCTCTCTCTCTCTCTCTCTCTCTCTCTCTCTCCCCCCATTCTCTCTCTCCCCATTCTCTCTCTCCCCCTCTCTCTCTCTCCCTCTCTCTCTCTCTCCCTCTCTCTCTCTCCCTCTCTCTCTCTCTCTCTCTCCCTCTCCCTCTCTCCCTCTCCCTCTCTCTTTCGTTTCACATATGACCCATTCTTCTACTACATATTTCCCCACCTTAACCTAATTCCTCTTCTCCCCGTCTCGTTCTCTCGTCTGTTTCCGCTGGACTTCATTTTCTCGCATTTTTTAAATCTCTTTCCCACCATTTCCCATTCCGTTTTACTCCTTTATTCCCTGTTTTATTGCAGTATCTCTCTCTTCTCCCCGAAATTCTTCCACGGTATCATCATCCAGTCCTCTTTTCCTCCATCATCTTCTAAAAATTTAATATCCTCGTCAAGTGCGTCGCCTTCCTTCAGATATAACTACGGAGTAAAGACTAAAACACAGAATTATGTTATTTCCTGATCTTTTCTTCGTCTGCGCTGCACCTTTGTTCGAGAAGAAAGAACCTTCTAAAGTAGATGTGAAGAAAAGGAAGAAGAAGAAAGGTAATGTGATGTACAATAATCTTTTTTCTTCTCTCTCTCTCTCTCTCTCTCTCTCTCTCTCTCTCTCTCTCTCTCTCTCTCTCTCTCTCTCTCTCTCTCTCTCTCTCTCTTACACACAACCACACACACGCATATATATATATATATATATATATATATATATATATATATATATATATATATATATATATATATATATATATATATTGTAGCGTTTTCACATTCTCCTCCCATCATTTTTTATCACTGCATACACTTTCACCTCTTCAATGTCTCGGTCCTGATAGTATTAAGTCGGCCAAACATACAATCTAAGTTTAAACATCAAGCTCTTCCAATCTCTCATGGATCTCTGAGTTCTCGTCCCAGAGTGGAAAATTACCTCGGACTTTCCTCGCTGTCTAGAATTTTTCTTTTTTACGGTCGGCGTCTCTGACTGCCTACGTATTCCTATTTGAGAATAACTGTGATAAAAACGCCAAGGCGAGGCCTCTCCCATTCATCATTCCAGTGCCTATTAAAGGGGCTTCGTGCACGCCGCTGGAAAACGAGGAGGAAGCGATTCGGACGCGAGTAGTTTCCTCTTTGTTGTGTTTATTCTCAAGTTCCGTCAAGTTCGCTTCTCTCGCCTTTAATCGTGTTATCTTTCATCTCTTTTTTACGCTTTCTTTCTTGTTTTTTCTGTTTGGTTTCTGCTTCCCTTCGCTTTTGACTCTTCCTCTCTCTTTCCTCGAAGGTGTAATTCTCTTTGCATATCTCTTGAAAAATATTTTGTGTTTGCCTGAGGATTCTTTTTTTTACGTTTCTTTCCACTTTTTCAGATTTTAGTTTTCCTTTGACGTTTCTTAGTCGTCTTTTCTTTACATGTATTTTACCTCAATTATTGCTCGTAGTTTCACCATTAACATTTTTTGTTTTGTTTTGTTTTCTTCCTTCTCTCAACTTTCCTCCTTTCCCTCAACACTTTTTTTCCTTTCTTCGTTCCCTCGCACTCCTTTCCCTTTTCTTCCTTCCTTCCTCCACACGCTTCAATTTTTTCCCTCTCTTTCATTCCTTCCTCCACTCCTTTCTCTCGCCTTCTTCCCTTCCTCCACTCCTTTCTCTCCTCATCCGTCCTTCCTCTCCTCATCCTCCCCTCATCTCCCTCCCGCCTGACTACCCCTCTGCTCCTCGTCCCTCCTCGGCCGCACACAAGGCTCGGCAGCCACTGGAGACAAGCACACGCAGTTGGTTCCTTTGTTGGGTGTGCAGCAAGCCTGAAACAAAGCCGAGTCAGCTGGCCACACTCCGGGAAGGGAACTGTCGGTGCGGCGTCTGTTGGAGATGCGATAGAAGCCATCTAGAGGCGGGAATTATCTCTCGCTGCGAGGGAAGTTATGTCAGCTGCTTCTGCAATTCCCCACATTTTGTCCCTGTCAGTGGATGGATACTTACTCTTATATATATATATATATATATATATATATATATATATATATATATATATATATATATATATATACACTTACATACTCCTCTATATGCATATGCATTTATACACATACATATTCATCCCCTCCAAAAGAGAATGAAGCTCAGACTGATGGACAGATACAAAGAGTAACTGTATCCACCTCCCATACCCCCTCCCCCTTACCCAACCTTGCAAAATATTCCTCCGTCAAGTTCATGCAACCAGAGAAGCTTGTTTACGAAAGTTTGTCTTCCCGGTGACTTACGTTGTTCTAACTTCTAATTAACATACTTTAATCGGATTCTCACCGAAGCTCTTTCATAATGAATTCTGCTTAATCCCGCACTTGCGAAAAAAAAGGGATAATACTTTGTTCGAAACATGATGAGGAATTTCGGGGAAAAAGGGAAGTCTACCCTTGATGTTTTTAGCACTGTTTTCTTTGATACAGAGAAAAAAAAACGAGAATTGTTTTTTTTTACTCTTGGTCCAAATCAGTCGGTATCTCTCTCTGATCTCTCTCTCTCTCTCTTCTCTCTCTCTCTCTCTCTCTCTCTCTCTCTCTCTCTCTCTCTCTCTCTCTCTCTCTCTCTCTCTCTCTCTCTCTCTCTCTCTCTCTCTCTCTCCTTCGCAATTGCATTCACACAACCAAACCCCCGTTTCGCCTTTTCATCCAACCTCTCTCTTTCAGCTTCCTAAATGCCCTCTCTTCATCTTTTCTGTCATGGAATCACTTCCTCTATTCGTGGGGTTAGTTCTCTGAAATATATATTGAGAAAGAAGAAAAAGAAGAGTGCTGTTTTCTTTGATGCAAAGGAAAAAAAATATATATTTTTTTTTATTTCTATTTCACTTTATTTTATTTTTTAACGGTCGGTCCGTCACTCTCTCTCTCTCTCTCTCTCTCTCTCTCTCTCTCTCTCTCTCTCTCTCTCTCTCTCTCTCTCTCTCTCTCTCTCTCTCTATATATATATATATATATATATATATATATATATATATATATGTTTATCTCTGTCTCTATCTATTTCTCGCTCCCTCTCTCTCTCTCCCCCTCCTTCTCCCTCTCCCTCTCTCTTCCCTTCTCCCTCTCCCCTCTCCCTCTCTCTTCCCCTCCCCCTCTCCCTCTCCCTCCCTCTCATGAAGTCAAGAAAGATAGCCAAGAAACGGAAGACAAATAAAACAATCCTGTTCAAAGGCGAGCTGTTTGGTTGGCTTGACATCTATTTGGTTCTCCTCGATTCCTCCTTTCTCTTCTCTTCCTACTCTCCGTTCGCTCTCTTTCTCTCTTCTCTGGCTCTCTTTCTCTCCCTCTTCCCTCTTTCTTCTCTCCTCTTCTCTTCCTCCTTCTCTATCCTCTCTTCTTCCTTACTTCTACTTTTCTTCTTCTTCTTCTTCTTCTTCTTCTTCTTCTTCTTCTCCCCCCTCCTCCTCCTCCTCCTCTTCCTCCTCCCCCCCTCCTCTTCCTCCTCCCCCCCTCCTCTTCCTCTTCCCCCTCCTCCTCCTCCTCCTCCTCCTCCTCCTCCTCCTCCTCCTCCTCCTCCTCCTCCTCCTCCTTCCCCTTCCTCCTCCTCCTCCCCCTCCTCCTCCTACATCACCACCACCAACATCCTCAGTGATATTTTCACTCGATCTCCGTCGCCTCGCACACCGACCCCCCCCAAAGCTTCCGAGGCTTATTCCCTCTGACAAGTATTTCGACTTCGTTCCGCCGACGCCAACAGGTCTACTACGCCTGGAAAACCGCTGACAGAGATAAATGGAGTTTTGAGCACGCCCACGCCGCTACTTCAGCCGCTGCCACCGTCGCCCTCGCTACTAAAGGCATCATTATTATAGTCGTTGTTATTGCAGTGGCTGCTATTTTACGTCAAAATTGCTTTCCTAATTACTAATACTACTATCGCCATCACCGCTATCATCAGCAGCACTACTATCACCCACTACCGCTCATCACCACGACCACTTGCACAACTGCTACCACCAACTATCACCACCACCACTACCATCAACACTACCACTACCATCACCACCACCACCACTATCATCACCACTACTACAACCATCACCATCATCACCACCATCACACCACCACCGCTATACCTTCCTCCTCCTTTTCCTTCTTTCTTGGTCTCTCTCCCCTCTCCCTTTCCCCTCTCCCTTTCCCCTCTGTACAAGTAGCTCTTAGTGTTTACCCGCTGATGTTAGCCGATCTCTTACACTCTTTATTAATCTCTTAAATGCTGGAGGTTCAGTATTTTCCTTTATAATTTTTTTTTTTTAAAGATATTTATTTTTAAGAATTTTAATTTCATTTTTTTAAATATTATTATTGTCTGTATTTTTTTTTTTTTTACTTCATGGCGTCAGTGTTATTAATGAAATTTCCATTTAATTTTTTTTTATTTTCATCCTCTAATTAACAATGAATGGAGGAAATGAAGAGAGGGATGAAGATAGAAGAGGGAATGGAAATGCGAAGGGGAGGAAGAGGAAGGGCGAGAAAGACGAAAAAAAAGTAAAAAAGAACAATAAGGAAAAAAAAAATATGAAGATATGGAAATCCGATAATTACATCTACATATCTTAATCAAATTCATCATAAAAACATTCTATTTTATATTCAATCTTCTGACGTTGTGATTATTATCTTTCTAACGGCATTTATTCACCTTCCTGTGTTATTTACCTTTTCATAAAATATTTCCTTTCTGTCGGCTCTCTCCTTGAAGAAAAAATGATGGTGATTTAAACTTCTGAATAAATTATCTAAAACTAATGATGCAAACTTCACGTCTCAAGAACTATGGATATGTTTTCTTTTTAATTTACTTCTTTTTCTTTTCCATTGTATTAATTACATTCTTATTACTTGTAGTTAATTAGTAAAGTATATTTGGTTCGTATTTTATTCATATTTGGTATTATTATTATCTTAATCATTATCACTGATTATACAATGAAAACTACAATATTAATACAAAGAACAATTATTATGATTACTAGCGTCCTGATTTTCATTAATATTAAGATAATATAATTATCATTATTATTCCATGATCATTACTCTAAGATCTACATTTATAATATGAAAAAAAAAATTGTACCACAAAAAAATTATGATAATCATTACCGTTTATTAGTCTTCGTCTTCATCATCGTCATCGCCTGAATAATCATTACCATCACCATCGCTGGAATAATCATCACCACCACCATCACCATCATAACCATCATCACCACCATCACCATCGTTAGAATAGCCATCACCACCACCACCACCATCATCACCATCGTTAGAAGAGTCATCACCACCACCACCACCATCGTAGAAATCACCACCACACCATCGTTAGAACAGTCATCACCACCACCATCGTTAAACACCACCCCCCTCATCACATCTACAACAGAAAACGGGAATCGCCCCGAATTCCCTCCCGCGAGGCATCAAAGAAAACGGGAATCGCCCCGAATTCCCTCCCGCGAGGCATCAAAGAAAACGGGAATCGCCCCGAATTCCCTCCCGTGAGGCATCAAAGAAAACGGGAATCGCCCCGAATTCCCTCCCGCGAGGCATCAAAGAAAACGGGAATCGCCCCGAATTCCCTCCCGCGAGGCATCAAAGAAAACGGGAATCGCCCCGAATTCCCTCCCGCGAGGCATCAAAGACAGTCCTATAATCTGGCGAGACATTTACATTCCACACACGACCTCCTCTGCAAAGAAAACAAACTCATTCTTCTCTCCGTCTTGACCTCTATCCTCTTCCTCTTCTTCCTCATTCTTATTTGTCTTTTTTCGTTTTTTGTTTTTTTTTCTTTCTTTTTTGTTTGTTTGTTTGTTTTTTTGTATTTTTGTTCATTCGTCTTCTTCGTATTTCCTTAGCGTTTCTTCTTGTTCTTTCTACTTCTCTTTTTTTTTGTCTTCTCTTTTTCCTTTTCCTTTTCCTTTTCTTTTTCCTCTTCCTTTTCTTTTTCCTCTTCCTCTTCCTCCTCTTCCTCTTCCTTTTCATTTTCCTCCTCCTCCTCCTCCTCCTCCTCCTCCTCCTCCTTCTCCTCTTCTTCTTCTTCCTCTTCCTCTCCTCCTCCTCTTCCTCTTCCTTTTTTCTTCCTCTTCCTCTTCCTCCTCCTCCTCCTCTTCTTCGTCTTCTTCTTATTATTATTATTCCTCTTCCTCTTCCTCCTACTCTTCCTCTTCCTCCTCCTCCCCCTTTTCCTCTTCCTCTTCCTCTTCCTCTTCCTCCTCCTTCTCATCAACATACCCTATCCCTCCCCTTCCCCCTCCCCCTTCTCCCCGTTCCCCCCTTCCTCCTCCACCTTCACCTCCCCTCCCCCCTCCCCCCTCCCCCTCCCCCTCCCCCTTCCGCCAAAGACCCAAGACTGAAGGGTCGGCGACAGCATTGTAACATTCCGGGTTCTCTAGATTCTGTGTGTCGTGGCGGCTTTAAAATTCAGATGATCCATTTGCATACCGGGTGAGAGAGGTTGTGATGCGGGGGGGGGGGCGCCGACCCCTGGCCTCTGTCCCCTTCTCCGGCTTTCCCCTCCCCTCCCCCTTCTCCGGCCTTCCCCTCCCCTCCCCCTTCCCCGGTCTGGCCCTTCACCTATCTTCACTACGCTCCCTCCCACACCCCCACTTTCATCCTCTGCTTGCGCCTCTTCCCTCATCTCCCATCCCTATTCCCCTCGCCGTCCCTCGCCCCTATCCTCCCCTCTTTCCTCCCTCCCTCTTCCCTTTCCTCCCTCCCTCCCATCCTCCATCACCCTTTCCTCCCCCCTTTCCACCCCGCCCCCTCTCTCCCCCTTTCCACCCGCCCCCTCCACCATTCCCTCCCCGCCCCCTCCCTCCCCCCTTTACATCCCGCCCCCTCTCTCTCCCCTTTTCACCCCGCCCCCTCCCTCCCTCCCTCCCCCTGTCGCGACGGCAACTACCAACTGGAGCGAAAGGTTCCCTGGGGCGGAAAATCGGAATCTAAGGACTCGCATCTTTGAAGGGGGAAAGGGGGAAGGTGGGGAAAAGGGGGAGGAAAGGAGGAGAGAGGGGGCGAGGGAGTGTCAGAGAGGAGGAGGGGGAAGGGAGGAGAGTGGGAGTGGTTAGAGGAGAGAGGAGTGGGGGGCGAAGCGAGAGGGAGTGTCAAAGAAGAAGAGGGAGGGGAAAGGGAGGAGAGTGGGAGTGGGGAGAGGAGAGAGGAGGGGTGGGGGGAAGGGGGCGGGAGAGAGGAGGGGTGGGGGGAAGGGGGCGGGAGAGAGTGTGTCTGAGAGGAGGAGGGGGGGAAGGGTAGAGAGGGAAGAGGAGAAGAAAGTGGGAGAGGATGGAGAAGGAAGAGAGAGGGACAGAGAGGATGAGCAGGGCGGGAGAAGGATGGGGGAACAAGGGAGAGGAGGAGAGAAGAGGAGGAGATGGAGAGGAGAGGAAGCAGGAAAAGAGGAAGGGTGGGAAAGGAAAGGGAATAGGAGAGGAGGGGAGGTAGGAAAGCAGAATAGAAAAATAGAATTGGGGAGGAAGAGACGAGAGAAACCACAAGGGAAAAGTGGTGATGGGAGCAGGAAGGGTGAAATGGTGTGGTAGGCGAGGTATTAAGTTCCAAAGGGAAAAATGGATATTGCGGGAGACCAAAATGCGAAACAGTGAGCAAAAGAGAAAACAAGTGACGGGGTGGAAAGGAAGATAAACGAGGTACGAAGAGAAGAGAAAAGAAAAGAAAAAAAATCTAAGAATTCTATTAGAAGATAAAACTGGAGAGGAATTTCATTTACACACTGAAGACGCTTCAGTACGACCCTAGGGTAAGAATACGAAGGCTAGAAGCTTGAAAAGAGGTAAAAAAATAATAAAAAATAAAAATAATAAATAAATATATATATATATATATATATATATATATATATATATATATATATATATATATCTACAAAGACAAAACTGCAAACAGACTTCATCAACGTCCTATCAAGACGTTTGACTGTAGTTCAGGCTAAGTACACCAAGTTAGAAGCTAGGGCAAGAAGGTATAGAACCGCCAAGGTAAATTAGGCACGGCTTTGGTACCTACTAGCGAATATCGAGCAAAGTCACGGTTAATCTATGCAAAGTTTGACAAGGATGTGTGTCAGTTGAAGTTAGTCAAGCTCCGATCCTCTCTGGAATTCCGTGTCTGGAATGTTACCGAACGTCCCGGCCAATTCTCGGGAATGTAACTCAAGACTTGGATACTGTGGGTAACAAGGAATATAGTTCAGCAAAAGTTCATTGGCTGTCGGTGCAGTGACGGTGTAACTTTTGCAATTCGTAGCATTGTTACTCAAAGAATGACATGGAAGGTAAAGAGAAATAGTTCATACCGTAACTTTACATTTCAGTCGTTACTTGTATTCAAAGCTGAAATTGGTGGGTAAAAAAGAAAACACAATAAAGGAAAAATATTATCTACTATTTCTGATATACTAATACATCTAAGTGTAATCCAGGTATCACCACATTCTCTATAAATACATGAACGTGAATATTACCAAGCGCATATGGTGAAATATTAATCAACGTCGAGCACACGCGGACATACGTCACACACAAGTTCTACTAATTTCTATCGAGTCTCATTCATATATTCCACGAGGCTGAATAGCATCTGATGAAACGGAATCCTAATCATATTATCCGATAATCCACTTCATTGCTGGAATCTTTTTTTTTTCTCTATCTTCTTTTTTTGGGGGTGAAAAGACGGACTGACCACTAACTAGATAGGTTCTGGTGTAGGGGAAACGTAGCAAAAATTGGGGAAAAAAAAGAAAAAAGAATGGAAAAAAATCATTCAGCTAGAAATGATTTTGTCTGAAAGGATTTCCTCGGTGGCTCCACTCTGAGGAAGGTTCAGTTAATATGGGACATTCACCTTTGCATTTCAAACATAACCACGAAAATATACCTCACTTAGGAACGTTAAAGATAACAATCATATTACGACCACCTACTACAATATATTCCCAAAACGCAGACCGTACAATTTGTACATTTTATCCCTTCCAAAGTCGCATGTAAGTACAACCATCTGTGCCAGACCGTTCTGAATGAGTCTTAACAAGATCCCTTTTTCGAATAGCTTAGCGAAGGATACAAAACGAACACATGTGTACCAGAGGATCACCAGGCCATATGAGGCTGGTACACAAAGACAATGTGATTTTACGCCGTTTAATTTTGTCTATTTTTCCATCTTTTGTGTTTCTTCGGTATGCTCTTCTTTGCGAAATGGATTCTCATCCATTTTTCTCTGTTTTTCTCTCTCTCTACAACGTAATTTCCATAATGTAATGTCTTTACCAGAATGCTATTTTGGTTCATGACCATCTTATTCTAATCCCTATTCTCACCCCTGTGTCCGCCACGAACTTTATGGCTATGTGTATATCTCCTTTTGTCTGGTCTGCTGCAGTGTTATTCATGTGTGTGTGCGCGCATCCCATAAAATATCGCTCGTTCGCACAAACATCTACGAAGTAAATGAGCACGTGGACGAACGAATGGATAAATATAATAGTATGGAAATACAGCGCATATCCATGCATGCATACATACATACACATATACATACATACATACATGTATATACATATACATATATATGTATGTATATATATATAAATATATATATATATATATATATATATATATATATATATATATATATATACAGACATATATACATACATTCACATACCTATGTATGTACGTATGTATGCATGCATTTCACGGGCATGCACAAAATTATAAACGATACCCATGTGCACGAAAGACCAGCCAAAGAAATGTACGTTCTGGCAAATAAACCCATCAGTGAAAACCCTATCTAAATAGTAAGGCCACGCCGCATTACCGCCTCTGCGCGTTACAGCCTCCGTCCGCCCCTCCCCGCCCCCCACCGAACGTGCTGACAATCCAAATACCGAAAGAAAATATATACCAATAAAGCCAATGCTCGCCATTGTCGGGCAAAAGGCCACTTATCCCTATTGTAACATTCTAACAATTGAATATCGACAAAGCTGCACATTATCCACCGTCACAATAGGCCTAAAACTCAAACGCCGCTAAAGGTCATTTTCACACGGCATTGTTAAGGGGAAACCACCTCTATCGGCGCGGGGCGTTTAGGTCGCTGTTTACCTCGAAAGGAGCATTTAGGAGCCGTCGTCGCCGGCCGCGGTCTTGGCGGGCGAGGTATCACGAACACAAAGGACCCGGAGGAACGTGTCGCCCGCAGACGCGCCGGGGAACACGTCCAGGCCCCCGGAACACGTCCCGAACACCTCCGTATCACACGTAACACATCCATAACACACTTAACACCTCCATAATGCCCGTAACACCTCCATAACACAAATAACAACTCCGTTACACCATCATAACACAAGTAACATCTCCGTAACACCTTCATAACACAAGTAACACCTCCGTAACACCTTTATAACACAATTAACACCCCCATAACACGAGTAACACCTCCGTAACACCTTTATAACACAATTAACACCCCCATAACACGAGTAACACCTCCGTAACACAAGTAACACCTCCATAAAACAAGTAACACCTCCGTAACACAAGTAAAACCTCCATAAAACAAGTAACACCTCCGTAACACCCACCGTAACAAAGGGTCGCGCTGGGTTAGGTGGATTTGGGACGAGCAGTAATAATAAAACGTCGGCCGTTTATAGTTCCTGCGACTCAGAGTAAGGATCAAGGATAGAATGAGAGGAGGAGGAGGAAGGGGAAGAAGGGGAGGAAGGGGAAGAAGGAGAGGAAGGGGAAGAAAGGGAAGGAAGGAAAGGAAGAGGTGGAGGAGGAGGAAGGGGAAGAAGAAGAGGAAGGGGAAGGAGGGGAAGGAAGGAAAGGAAGAGGAGGAGGAGGAGGAAGGGGGGAGGAAGGGGAAGAAGGGGCGGAAAGGGGAGGAAGGGGAGGAAGAGGAAGAAGAAGAGGAAGGAAGGGGAAGAAAGAGAGGAAGAGGAAGGGGAAGAAGGGGAGGAAGAGGAAGGAAGGAAAGGAAGAGGAAGAAGGAGAGGAATGGGAGGAAGAAGAGGAAGGAGAAGAAGCAGGAGGAGAGGTAGACGTAGGAGAATGAGAAGGATGATAATAATGAGTTGAAAGAGAAAAAGAAAAGAGGAAGGACAAGAAGAAGAAGAGAAAGGAGAAGGAAAAGGAGAATAATTAGAAGTATAAGGAGCAGAGAAAGAAAAAGAAATAGTAGTAGTTTTAGTAACAGTAGAAGAAGAAAAAAAAGGAAAAGACGAAGAAGAAGGAGGAAAAGAAGAAGAAAGAAAAAAAAGATGAAGAAGAAGAAAGGAAATAATAATAATAATAATAATAATAATAATAATAATAATAATAATAATAATAATAATAATAATGATAATAATAATAATAATAATGATAATAATAATTAGAAGAAGGAGAAGAAGAAGAAGGAGGAGGAGGAAGGAAGAAAGAAGGAAAACAGAAGAAAGGGAGAAGACGAAGTCGAAGAAAAAGAAGAAGAATAAAAAAAGAAAACAATAAGAAAGGTGATAAAATTGCCTTCTCTGTTGATCAGGGGGGGGGGAGAAGGGGGGGGGAGTGATATCTGCCTTTCTCTAGAGATTTAAGTTCGATATAAGGGGGCTTGGTGTTAACTTTCCTTTTTTCCTTCTTTACAATTTCGCCCTTATATTTTCTCCTTTTTTCTTTTCTTCTTTTTCTCTCTATTTTTCTCACTTTATTTCCCTTTTTTTCTTTATTCTCTCCTCTTCCGTTTTTTTTTATTTTTTTC
>NC_051411.1:36733649-36738649 GCF_015228065.2 Penaeus monodon
ACACACACACACACACACACACACAACCACACACACACACACACACACACACACACACACACACACACACACATACACACACACACAACACACACCTTTAATCTGCCAATCACGGTCGAATCAAAGAAAAGCAAGATAAAATGATTCGCCCGGATAGCTGTAAACATTACAATCCTCCCTTTATATCTCTCCTCGCCGTAGGTCTGTTGACAACATCTTGTCTCACTTGTAAAAAAAAAAAAAAAAATTGCATGGTCGGCGTTTTGGAAACACGGCGCCGGCTTGTCTTCTGGTTCAATTATGTTTCTATTTTGGCGGTCTTAGATGCCATTACGGTGAGAAAATCGGGTTGAGCGTTCCGAATTCGTTTATCAATACCCACAGCAGCCACCGCGTCGTTCGTTCATTGTTCGTGATAGTGACAACAAATACCGGGCTGTATCAATATTCACAACAGCTATAACAGATGCCGTGCGTTCGTTATTTGTTAATATTCCACAACATTGACAACGGATACTGGATTGTGCGATCATGATTCGTTTATCAATATTCACAACAGCCACAACGGATACCGGGTTATGCATTCGGAACTCGTTTATCCAAAATAGATACCGGTTTAGGCGTTCAATATTCGCCTATCACCATTCACAACACCCGCAGCAGATACCGTCTCAAAAGGTTTTACAACAACACCACGAACGGGTTACGCGAACAGCTGTCGGTGGCAAATACATACATGCATGTGGGTGTTAACACTATACCTACATGTTCGTGAAGAAGGTTTATGGCGCAGCACCGAATGTGTGAAATTCTCTTGGGTTTCTTGGGCGCGAGGCTGTCGTCCTCAATTGAATTTTCTTGTGTATTTTTCCGTTTATTTTTCCCTCTCTGTTTATTTTCCCCTCTCTGTTTATTTTTCATTCTCTGTTTATTTTTTCCTCTGTTTATTTTTCCCTCTCTGTCTATTTTTCATTCTATTTATTTTCCCTCTGTTTATTTTTCCCTCTCTGTCTATTTTCCCTGTTTATTTTTCCCTCTCTGCTTATTTTTTTCCCTCTTCCTTGTTTTTTTTTCCGTTTTTTACGCCTTCTCCTCCTCCTCCTTTCTCCTATATCTGTTGTTTTCCCTCCTAATTCTGCTTTTACTTTTTTTTTACTATTTCCCCTTCGTTGACAGATTCCCTTACTCTTCCTTTGGTTCACCTTTCCTTTCTTTTCGTGTTTTCACTAGTATTTTCTTCTCTCTCTCTTTCTTCTTTCCGTTTTTCTCCTTTCATACATTCCCCTTCTTTTTCCCTTTTTTTTTTTTTTTTTTTTTTTTTTGTCTTATGTTTGGTCTTTCTTTCTTTGCACAAAAAATACGTTTTCCTCTAACGAGAATTGCTTAAAATATAAACAAGACGTAATTCTATTTAATATTACTTTTTCTTCTTCTTCTTCTTTTTTTTTTTTTTTTTTCTTCTTTTTCTTTTTCTTTTTTCTTCTTCTTTTTTTTTGTTTTTTTTTTTTTTTTCGTTTTATTTTTTATATATTTTTTTTTTTTTTCTTTTTCATTTATTTATTTTTTCATTCTTTTCTTTTCCATCCATTTATTTTTTTTTTACTTTAATTCTTTTCTTTTCCATGCATTTATTTATTTTGTTTCACTTCCTTCTTTTTAATTAATTTCTTCTGTTTCCCGTTTTTCTACTTTTTTTTCGGTTCTCTCTTTTCTCTTCTTTTCTTTCAGTTTTTTCACTTTTCTCTTCCATTATTTTCTTCTTTTTTTGTTTCAGTTGTTCCATTTTCTTTTCCATTTTTTGTTTCTCTTCCTTTATTCCAACTCTTCTTTATCATCCCCTCCTACTGTCCACGAAAGAAGATAGTTAAAAGAAAAACAAGAGAGAATAACAGTTAAACCCGAAACAGGGAGATAGAGAATAATGCAAAATAAACAGAAATAATAAGGCAAATGAGGGAAATAGAGAACAGACGCTTAGTAAATGTGGAGAAGAGAAAGAAAGAAGGAAAGAGGCGAGAGAATTGAAGGGTCAGATAAATATGGAGAAAGATAGATGGAATGCAAAAAACGATGATGATGATGGTGAGGAGGAGGAGGAGGAGGAGGAGGAGGAGGAGGAGGAGGAGGAGGAGGAGGAGGAGGAGGAGGAGGAGGAGGAGGGGGGGAGGTAGGAGAGGAGGGGGGGGGAGGAGGGAGGGGAGAGGAGGAGGAAGAAAAGAAGAAGAAGAGAAAGAAGAGAAGAAGAAGGAGGAGAAGAAGGGGAGGAAGAAAAGAGGAGGAGGAGAGGAGGAGGGAGGAGGGAGGAGGAGGGAGGAGAGAGAGAGAAGAGAAAGAAGAAGAAGAAGAGTAGGAGAGGAGAGGAGAGAGAGTGGAGGAGGAGGAGGAGGAAGTAAGAGAGAGAGAAAAGGAGAAGAAGTAGGTAAGGAGGGGAGGAGTAGAGAGGAGGGGGAGAGGAGGAGGAAAGGGAGAGGAGGAGGGGAAGTGAGGATGATGGAGGAGAGGAGGAGGGATAGTGTGAGGAGGAGGAGGAGGAGAAGATGAAGAAGAAGGAGGAGGATAAGAATGAAAGTAATGGTGATGATGATGATGATGATTAAAATAATAAAAGCTATAACAGATGCAGCAATAATAACAACAATAAAACCACAAAATACACATAATCAACTTTATAAGGTAATCATAACTCCTTCCCTCTCTCCTCTCCCCTCTCCCGTTCCTCTCTCTCCCCTCCCTTCCATCATTCCGCTTATCCCCCTCTCTCCTCTCCCTCTCTCCCCTTTTTCCCCCCTCTTCCTCTCCCCTCTTTCCTCCCCCCCCCCTCTTTCCTCCTCCTTCTCCCCTCTTCCTCTCCCCATTCCCTTCCATCATCCCGCTTATCCCCCTCTCCCCTCTTTCACCTCCGCCTGCCGAACATCCAGCCGACATATGAGCGCCAGGGTGAGTCAGCCGACGCAAAAATTTTGATTAAACCGTCCATAAAGGCAGATCCCGACCCGGCACCGCGTGCTGACCAGAACTCACTAAGCTATCATTCACGGCGGTAGCCTTTTCACCTATGATTTATTGATCAATGGGATTAGCTAAAGGGGGGAGGGGGAGGAGGAAGAGAAGAGGGGTTGGGGGGAAGGGAGGGAAATTATTTTTTATTTTTATATATATTTTTTTGAGGGGGGGGGGTGCGGTGGTGTTTTCTTATGTTTAAGTGTGTGTGTGTGTGTGTGTGTGTGTGTGTGTGTGTGTGTGTGTGTGTGTGTGTGTGTGTGTGTGTGTGTGTGTGTTTATGTGTGAGTTTGTGTGTCTGCATGTATATATGTATATACACACGTATATATACACATATATCATACATATCTGTATCTCTCTCTCTCTCTCTCTCTCTCTCTCTCTCTCTCTCTCTCTCTCTCTCTCTCTCTCTCTCTCTCTCTCTCTCTCTCTCTCTCTCTCTCTCTCTCTCCTCCCCTCCCTGCTTCCCTCCACGTCCCTGCTTCCCTTCCCCTCCTTCCCTCCCTTCCCCTCCTTCCCTCCTTTCCCCTCCTTCCCTCCCTCCCCTCCTCTCCTCTCTCCCTCCCCCTCCGCTCCTCCCTCTCTCCCCCTCCTTCCCTCCCTCACCCTTATTCCGTCACTTCCTCCCTCCTTCCTTCCCTCACCCTCCCTCCCTCCCATCCTTCCCTCCCTCCCTCTCTCTCCCTCAAACCCTATTTCTTCAACACTGTAGCTGTTTTTCCGGGGCGTCAACCATTGATCCTTATTGCATCATAGATATAGAAAAAAGTGATGAATTATTGATCTTATGGCTCGGTGAAAAACAAAATCCCTTTTATGTGTTGCTGATACTCTCGTGCCATGAATGCTGACAGGTGTGATGACCTTTTCGCTGCAAAAAAAAAGTTATTTGTAAATAAATAACAAAATGTATATTGGTATTGTTGTTTTATGTGGCAATGGGATGGTTTGGGGATGGGAGTGATGGTGGTGGTTTGTTGTTGTTGATTTTACTGTTGTTGTTTTTAATGTTGTTGTTTTTACTGTTGTTTTTACTGTTGTTGTTGTTTTTAATGTTGTTGTTTTTACTGTTGTTTTTACTGTTGTTGTTGTTTTATTACTGTTGTTGTTTTTACTGTTCTTGGTGGTGAGGCGGTGGAGATGATCATAACAATGATAACAAATAAATAGTTAAACAATTAAATAATAACTTTTCCTTTGATTCTTTTCTATGTAAAAATGCACTTCCTAATAACGCACCAGTTTTATTTAACTGTCAAACCGATTTAGTCTGTAAACAGCAACACTGGCTAGTTTTAGGCTCGGACAGTTTCCCTGGGAAAGCTATTGCATTTCTAATTAAATCCGAGATTTGGATTTAATCGAAGGCGACATTAAGGCAATTATCTGTCACCTTTAGACACCTGCCTTAGCGAAGCCGATCTCATCAAAACTTAATTAACACTACCTCTCTAAATACAGCTTCATCCTTACACTTATTAGCTCGATCCCTTTGCAACAAAGCCACGTCTCAGGAAACCATTTGTCATGTTCTTTGCAATCTTAGCACACTCCTCTAGCACAACCCTGCTATTTCAGTTTATTTAAAAGAACATTTTCAACAGCGTCGCATAAAAGGAGCTTTTCAACCCTAGGCACAACAGACTCCACGGCGCTACACCCTCATTACACTATCCTAACTCCGTCTCTCAGCTGCCTCAGCACCACAGACTCTCCATAAAGCTTTTTTCTCCGTGAGTCTCTTCACTAAGGCCTATTCAGCACAGCTGCTTCCACACACCTTAATGAGCGGCCAAAAAATAGCGACAGAAAATAGTGTCGTGCGTCCAGCCGATCGATGGCGCGTGTCACCACCACCAGTGCCAACGCCGCTGCTTGTGCCAGTGCCCCCCTCCCCCCACCAGTGCCACCGCAGCTACTGCCAACACTGTAGCTCCAGGTGTCACATCTTTCCCTCCGGGTTTAGGCTGTCAGATCTCTTTTTTTCATTTTTTCTT
>NC_051411.1:36748649-36758649 GCF_015228065.2 Penaeus monodon
ATTTCATTTTCAGTGTTTTTTATTTATTATTATTTTTTTGTTACTTGAATAGAATCAATTACATGAGTAAAAAAGTGACTCATAATAAAATAAGCTTTTCAATACTCTTTTCACTGGGTCTTCTAAAACACAATGGTTCAATCCTGTGCAAATGAAATACAATTATTTGATAGATAGTTTTTATTACAGTTATGCTGTGTTCGAATGTATTACTTTGATGTGTACTATTGTGCCATATTTCAGGGTACATACGAATATCAGGACCCCTCTACCGATAGATGGTACAAAGCCATGAAACTGTAATTAATGTTTATATGTTCACTCAGCACTGTTGACCGAGTTGAAAATACGTTGCATGTACGTTGAACGACGCTATGGACTCTTAATCAACGGGTTCTGGGGAAGGTTTCATGATTTAATACACGTTATGCTTCATTTCGACACAATATAATTTTTTGCTTTCTCTGTAATCTATCTATATAGATTTGTTTTTCTATCGATTTGTCTATCTATTTATATAGCTATCTATCCATATTTCTATCTCTCAATCTCACTCTCTCTCTATTCTCTCTCTCTCTCTCTCTCTCTCAAAATAAGACCAACATTTTCTGGTTTTAATGTAGAAAGGAGAATCAGTTAGAACAGTGGAGTGTGGTTATACATCTGTGCTGTATTTGCGTGCAAACGTGAGTGCGCTTTAGTTAATAAATCAATACACGATTAATTAATTAATAAACACACACACACACACATATATGTATTTATGTATGTATGTGTGTGTGTATGCACACGCACACACACATACATTCCTCCTATCCCTTTCAGGTCGTATCAACCATTTCAGAAGTCGCCTGAACCTTTCCTCTCGCGTGTGCATATATTCACATCTCTTTCTCGGAGATTACTTCCGATGACTCTGCAAACCACGTCGGGATAAAGTCACTCGCAAGAAGAGAAACGAAAATAGTGATTTTTTTTTTTTTTTGCTTGACTTTAATCTTTATTTATGGGTTTTATTTATGGATATTATGGACTGTTATTGTGTGTTTGTGCTTTTATGTTTGTGTTTGTGGTTTTGCTTGTGTTTGTGTGTGTTGTGTGTGTGTGTGTGTGTGTGTGTGTGTGTGTGTGTGTGTGTGTGTGTGTGTGTGTGTGTGTGTGTGTGTGTGTGTGTGTGTGTGTGTGTGTGTGTGTGTGCGCGCGCGTGTACATGCGCGCGCTAGTGTGTTTGAATCTTTATGACTGTATATCTGTATGTGCAGGCGCCCGCATATGTGTATATCTGATTCTCGGTTAGGTGTGTGCGCGTGTCTGTCAACGTGACAGAAGACAATGCCATGTTGACAACCTCGTTTACATGTAATCATCATGTTAAACCTCACCAGCATCTGTCCAGCTGATTAATTACCTTTCTGCTGGGCTTCCCGAGCGCTGATTGGTGGAGGCTCGAATCTTCTCTTCTCTTCCTCTATCCACACACACACACACGTACACACGCATATGGTTATATATGCATGTATATTTGTACGTTTGTTTTACTGTGTGTGTGTGTGTGTGTGTGTGTGTGTGTGTGTGTGTGTGTGTGTATGTATGTATGTATGTATGTATGTATGTATGTATGTGTATGTGTATGTGTACGTGTACGTGTATGTGTATGTATGTGTATATGTAAACATACATGCATATACTTATTTACATACACATATTTATGTGTGTGTGTGTGTGTGTGTGTGTGTGTGTGTGTGTGTGTGTGTGTGTGTGTGTGTGTGTGTGTGTGTGTTTGTATGTGTGTATTATACATATAAATGTCTCACTCCAGAAAAAAAGATCAAACACCTTTCAATACAAGTCAAAATACAAAATCGCAAGAACACAGTCCCCCTGTTATGAGTTTCTGGAATTACATTTCCCGGAACATAAAAACCAGGAGAGACTAGTATGAAAGCAATCCTCGCACGGGTCTTTGGCTGTGAAAGTCCTGCTTGAAAAATAATAACTGGAACATTTGTTTAAGTGAAAATGTGTTTGATGAAGTAAGTCTAATAGTTTCTTTTTCGGGTGAAAGTCTGAGAGAGAGATGCAGAAAGGGAGAGAGGGAGAGAGAGAGGGGGGAGAGGAGGGAGGGAGGGAGGGAGGGAGGGAGGGAGGGAGAGGAGAGAGGGAGGGAGGGAGAGGAGGGAGATGGGGGGGAGGGAGATGGGGGGAGAGAGAGAGATGGGGAGAGAGAGAGAGATGGAGAGAGAGAGAGATGAACGAGAGAGAGAGGTGAGAGAGAGAGAGATGTAGGAGAGAGAGATGGAAAGAGAGAGAGAGAGAGAGAGAGAGAGAGAGAGAGAGAGAGAGAGAGAGAGAGAGAGAGAGAGAGAGAGGAGAGAGAGGAGAGAGAGGGAGAGATGTGAAGATGAGAGAGAGAACGGGGGAGAAGAGAGAAAAGGTAAGAGGAGTAGAGGAGAAAAGGGCAGAGAGAGAAGAAGTAAGATCGAAAAGAAAGAAAGAAAGAAGAAGAAAAAAAGAAAAAGGAAAAAGCACACAACAAAAATTGAACAAACGCGCAATACATTACACCAATATCTATTTATCTATCTATAGTCATCCATCCATCTATCAATCAATCATTATATTAAAACACACACACAATCTAATGCTTAAATATAATACCCTAATAACATTATAGCACATTCAAGGGTTTGTATGACAAATTCTGTACGTAAAGCCAAAGTAATATTACGGTATCATGGCACCTTTCTGATTTATCGTGCTCATTATTATTCCATAGAGGCGCTATGGGTGCTTGAAATGCAAGGAAATGGTGTCGTCGGGTAGCATGACAATACATTTCCTATGATTTAGTTATTTTTTGGCATGGTTTGGATTTTGTCACGCTAATTCTGTATTTTTTATTTGATTTATTTTTATTTTTTTCTTTCTTTCTTTCTTTTTGACGCTACTTGTGAAATTAGAACATTTCTCGAAATGTATCTCTTTCTATCTTTGCATCTATTTCTGTCTATTTCTCCCCCCCCCTTTTTTTCTTTCTCCTGTCCCTTCGTTTCCTTTAGCTTTCCATCATTTTATCTACCTTTCCCCTCCACTCACACATCATCACTCCGTTTCTCTCTCTCTCTCTTTCTCTCTCTGCATGTGTCTGTGTGTGTGTGTCTGTTTCTGTTTCTGACTATCTGTCTGTCTGTCTCTCTTTCTGTGTATCTGTCTCTCTCTTCCACTCACCATATTCTGGACATCGAAATTAAAAATAGCACTCGGCAAAACATCGTACTCATCATCCGTACCCACAGCCCGAGCTGATTCTGTGACGCGAAATCCCACATCGGCCTCAACACTAACCATACTCTGGCGTGAGGTGCAGCTTAGCCGGCTGACCTACTTCAGAAGACATTAATCTCCTGACGACAGCAGCTGGAGATTAAGCAACCTGGCCTGATAGCACTGGAACTCCTGAGTTGACGATGGAATTTTCAGAAGCAACGGAATGAATGAGTGGATATCATCTTTGTGTTTGAATTTAATGATTATTATGGCCTTTACGATGGAGGTGACGATAATTACGATAGCAGGACGAAGGGGAAAGTTGATAGTGATAACTCATTAATTATAGAATTCGTAACCTCGACAATGGAAATGGTAATCAAAATGGGATTAGCGAAAGTAGTTATTACCTTACCTTTCGGAAACGTGATCATCACACGAGACACTATCCTCACGATTTCAACCTTATTCCAATATTTCTGCCTTCTGCCCACCTTACTTCCCTATACGCAGACGATCGTTAATGTGGTAACATGACACCTCCCTCTCCTCTCGTTTTGCCATTACATATACCAATAAATTACCCAGAGAAGAAACATGGATAAAACCCCAACGTCGAGAAAGGGATCGTGTAATGTCTTCTGACGCACATCCCAGTTTCCACTTTACGGGACCCAAGAGACCCTCTCGCTCGGTGGCCATGTTGATTCGGTTTACCACAGAGGACAGGGGTCGGCGCTCACTGTCTGCGTTTCTCCGAGGAGCGGTCTCTTGCATATTTCATAAGGTGGACGTGAAGGTCATGAGTAAAAGGTCAAAGGTCAAAGGGGTGAATGGTAATGAGAGTGCCGAAGGGTGATCGAATTTTGGTTGTTAATGATGACGTACATGTCTCTTTCTTTTCTTCCCTTTGTACGCAATTTTATTTTGTTAGGGTCTTTTTTATGTTGGAAATGTGAAAGTTTATGAATTTTGAAAGTCTTTTTTCATTAAAAAAATTATGAGAACTAAAATTTTTCAAAGTATCTTTAAAATCTGCTCCAACAGATCACAAAAAAAGACCAATAGCACAAAAAAAAACTTTCCTTATCATAGTCTGATACATCCATTACGGCTTTTCTCCCCCCATCTCGCCTTGGCTCATGAGTCATCCATGAATTATGACCGAATGATAAGACAACCAGACCATGCATTTTCAGTGGCTGTTTATGGCCAGCCAACTTGACCGCTGATGCATGGGAAGCTGCCGTTTGTCACAATAAATGACAGCTGTTATTCGCAGCTAGTCTGACCCTCCCTCACTCTATCCTGATTTACTGCTTGTTACATTTACCAGATATTATTCCGCTGACGAATTGTCGGAAGGGCAGTGACTTTTGACGCTGCTAGTTACTGCTAGTTAACCCGATTTTTGGGGTCGGATTTTACAGGCTGTTAGGACTTACTAACGAGCCATGGTGGTGGTAGTTATCACTGACTCAAAATGTGATTTCGTTCACTCCTTTCATCCTCTAGCTTTAGGGATTAATCATTGAAGGATTGGCTAACTATAATTATAAGGGGAATGTTATTCACAATGAGAATGGTTATTACAATCTTTTTCTGTAAGTCTAGACTATTGTCAAAACAGGCACAGTTTTTTTTTTTAATGCAGATAAAAAAAGTAAAATGCATTTTCTTTTTTATGTTGCACTGCGTAATCTCCCCACATGAACCCGGCCAAAGCTGATGCAAAGTTGAACGAACGAAAGAAACGGGGGGGGGGGGGGGAGAGAGAGAGAGAGAGAGAGAGAGAGAGAGAGAGAGAGAGAGAGAGAGAGAGAGAGAGAGAGAGGAGAGAAGAGAGAGAGAGAAGAGAGAGAGAGAGAGAAGAGAGAGAGAGAGAGAGAGAAGAGAGAGAGAGAGAGAGAGAGAGAGAGAGAGAGAGAGAAAGAGAAAGAGAAAGAGAGAGGGAGGGAGGGAGGGAGGGAGAGAGAGAAGAGAGAGACAGAGAAAGAGAAGAGAAATAGAGAGAGAGAGAGAATGACGGCTAATGGAAGAGAGGCCTAGAGAGGGCATGAAAGAGAGATATAGATAGATATATAGATAGACACAGAGATACTGATCAGTAGCTTTTAGAGGACTCGAACGAATAACCAAAAAACAAAGAATTTTTTTTTTCTGTGACTGCAGCTTCTGCCACAGGTTTCATCTCAGATCGTAATTAAACAGTTGCCTAAACTTTTCGTACTGACGTCCAGAAAAAGACTCGTCAGAAAATGGTAAAATCATGAAACGAAATTATTGCAATATCCATTTGTTCCTTATTAATGACAACCAAGTAATAACACCAACACATGATAAAAAAAAAATAGAAACGCAACAATTACAATAAAAGCAAATATATAAAGAAGAAGAGGAAGAAGAGGGAGAAGAAGAAGTAGAAGACGAACTAGAAGACGAAGAAAAAAAAAGAGAGAGGGGGGAGGGAGGAAAAAAAAATCATATTCCTCAGAAAATCTTGCCTTCGCTTCGCTTTTGGGAAGAAACTTGTGTCAGCTTTCATGTCTTGAGTTCAAAGTCTTGCTTCCAGAAGACAACCTCGCCAGATTTTCGGAAAAGCACAATTCGTTATATATTTCTCTCCGATTTTCCTTTCTCTCTTTGTCCGTGTGAAAATCTAGACGTGGGAAAATTATGCATTTTTTGTTCTTCTGTGTATGTCATTACAATTATATATTTATATTTTTTATTTATTTATTTATTTTTTAAGATATCAGAAGGGTTGTTCATAAGTTAAGGTTCTAAAGAGTATTAAGAACAAGAGGTATTTTGAGGTATTAACAGTATTTGACCAATTTTACAAGCTTATTGTTTTTAGATATTCCGTTTGGAACCAGATTTAAAGTATAATGCAAATCAAGAAATATATCTAATTTATATATTATATAAAAGGGTATCAGTAACTTCAATGTCACTTAAGAACTCATTTGATTAATAATCCCAAAGTCAAATCGAAAGAGATTAACGAAAACAAACCAAAGAGATAAATAAAAAAAGGCGAGAAAAAACGAGAGAAAAGGATAGAAAAAGAACACAACAAAATTACACCAAAAGAGGAAAATGAACGAAAAAAAACATAAAAAAGGTCAAGACAAAAAAAGGGCGAAAAAAAAGCACAACGAAATGAACATAAAAAAGAGACAGAGGGAAACCAGAAGGGGGGGGGGAGGGAGGGAGGGAGGGAGGGAGGAGAGAGAGAGAGAGAGAGAGAGAGAGAGAGAGAGAGAGAGAGAGAGAGAGAGAGAGAGAGAGAGAGAGAGAGAGTAACAGAGAAACCACACAAACGGAGACTCTAAGTATTTTCCGTGATAGTCCTGGGGACCGGGAACATCAGTCTTCGGGACACGGTCGAAAAGGGGGGAGGGAGGTCGAGTCGCCTCTTAAAGTGGGTGTTGGACAAGAGTTGGGTGAAGCCGGCGACTCGAGCGTTGAATGGAGACAAGATGAGACGGTTTGTCAGCGTCGTTCGTGTGGACAAGGTGGAAGTAGCGACCATTTTCTTTTTTTTACTTGTGATTGGAATATATGGGAGGATTTTTCTTTTCTCTTTTTTTTTTACCTTTAATCGAGGCGATTGTTGTTCGTTTTTTTTTTCTTTTTCTTCCTTTTTCCCTTTCAGCTTTTCTATCTCTGCTCTCTTCTCTTCTCTCTCTTCTCTCTCTCTCTCTCTCTCTGTCTCTTCTTTTTTTTCTCCTTCTCCAACCACACCACATTACTCTCCTACATACACACACACACACACATAACATACAACACACACACAGAAAAGAGAGGTGAGAGAGAGAGAGAGAGAGAGAGAGAGAGAGAGATAGATAGATAGATAGATAGATAGATAGATAGATAGATAGAGAGAGAGAGTTCGGGGGGAAAAAATTGCTATAACACATCGTCCAAAGTGGTGGTCATTCAGTAGCTGGTAGCGAGATGGGGAGTGTGGAGAAGGAGGGGAATGTGAGGGAGGAGAGAGAGGAAGAGGAGGAGGACGGAGAGGAGGGGGAAAGAGGGAGAGGAGAGGATAGAAGGGGGGAGGGGTAAAGGGGGTAACAGAAGGGAGGAGAGAATTTATCTCTTGGGCTCGAGTTTTGTGTGGGTGAGACTGAGGGCGCAGTTGGGGGAAGAGGAGAGCGAATGTGACCAACACTTTAGTCCGGGAGATTACTATACAAAAATGGGAAGTGAGACCTGCGTGTATACTAATTTCATATCTAATATTACCTTTATCTAAAGCTGATATATCAATACAACCCGTGAGCACTCTACCTTGTGATCATTTTTATCCATTCCAAGTCTTCCTCACGACCAAATTAAGTAATCGATGATGATATGATAGTTTGATTAAAAAGTAGTGAGACAAACAAGCGCCATACTGCTTAAACACACACTTTGTTGACGTAAACAACGGATGAGTTCAATATCTTGTAACGTGACCGGACCAAGTTTGAGAAAATTCGTTCTATATATAGGCGCTTTTGGTTAAAAACAAAATGAGTTAGAGCACGGAAATAATTGTTCTTCGGTTTTAGAACAGAAAGGGTAAAGGGGTAAAAGGTAGGGAGTAGTTATTTTCACTTTGTTCGACGTATCAGGAGTATATAGTGCCGTTAACACAATAAAGGATTATTTTTAATACTACGCTGAAAATATACATTTTATCGAGTTCTTCAACGTTCTATATTCTTCCATAATAACAATACTATGCATTGTACTGAGTAAGAACAATGAATATATGAAGCTGATAAATTTGCATTTTCATATGTGTGAAATGTTTTTATGTCTGTCCAATATATACAAATATGTATGTATGTATGTGATTGTGATTGTAATTGTAATTGTAATTGTGTGTGTGTGTGTGTGTGTGTGTTGTGTGTGTGTGTGTGTGTGCGTGCGTGCGTGCGTGTGTGCGTGCGTGTGTGTGCGTGCGTGCGTGCGTGTGCGTGCGTGAGCGTTTGTGCGTGTGTGTGTGCGTGCGTTGTGCTGTGTGTGTATGTGCGTGCGTGTGCGTGTGCGTAAGCGGAAAAAAATCGCACGTAAAGATCTTCCCATCCTACAAGAAACCGAGGAAAATCAACGAAACAAAATCGGCTCAGGAGAAGAAAATGGCGGCAGGTCGGACATGAGCGGAAGACAATATCCGTCTCTTCATAACGCTTGAGTGAAATTTGAATTAAAATCGTAATTGTGGAGACAGAGTGAGACAGAAAGCTATTTCATCAGTAATGCGTAATTATCATCGTTGCCACTATCACGTTGTATCATGATTACTATTATCGTCGTAACATTAATAAGTGCTAGTGATAATTGCAGTAGTGGTGATGGAAACTACATATATAATATAATATATATATATATATATATATATATTATTTATCTATTGTCATCTTTACTTCTACAATGAATAATCATTATAAGCAGCATTGTTAATACTAACAACTGCTGTATTTTAAAATGCCCATACCGAAGTTATCTTACTCAGTATCATCATTACTACTATAAGATGATGGTGGTTACAGTTTAGATGGAGATGAGAGAGAACAGTAGAGATGATGCAATCTCTTTATCATCAATCTGTGATTATTATTATTGTATCGTTATCTTTACTTCGAATATCACAGTCTCTTGAATTTTCTTTTTCGTTAAAATCCTCTTTACAAGTTCCATTACTACATTATAGCAACATTATCACGATTATCGGAAACTCAGCGTAAATATCTGCAATGCTAGTATCACTATTGGTCTTACACATAAAGGGAAAATAGTTTTCCACGAAGGAGAAATCCAGCATCGTTCCCTGTCACTTTTCACTCCTGCAGAAGCCCCAGGCAAAGAGCTTCAAGCAGGTGGGAGAATATGAGAAGAGAAGCCCAGAGTTTTTCGCGAGTAAATGTGAAACTGATGTTTGCGACCGCAGGGGCAGTTGGGACGCGAGTAGCAGCGATCACGGGGAGCCTCAAGCCGATATCAAGATCAACTTACCGCAAAAATGTGACCCAACTTGCGACAGCCAACATCATTTAGTAACTGCCGAAGACACGGTGCTGCGTGTGTGGGGGGAAAATCGTCAAGTCTTGTGGAAATTTTGGGTGTTGAAGGTCTTGTGTGAAACAGGGAGTATTGTCTTAACTTTTACTTTTGCCAGTCTCTTTCTCTTCTCTTTGTCTGTTTTCGATTCTTCCTCTCTCTCTCTCTCGCACAATATCCATTTCACTCTTCCAAAGCAATCAAGTGGTAATCGTAATCGTTGAAAGTATCTGCATTTGTAACCTGTTATTATGAACCGGGTAAAGTAAATACCTTTCGCTGCAGTTTACTCAAACGTTCGATACTAATCTGCATTTTAATGTTTTGGTATCTGTGACACAAATATCCATCAACAATTTGCCTAGTACATCTGACAGGAATAGCATCAAGCGAGTGCTGTTACTGACACTTTCCATACAGTATTGGTCTGGTGGCAGCACCGTCCTTGCCATGAATGTCTGATACTGACACCATTATCACAGTCAATAGCAGTGGCCATGGATGCAGTCCAGGGATAAATAAACATGCGTTCTGCGTTTGTTGAACAGCATCAGAGAAAATTGGTTCCACTGTATCTGCAATGCATGAGATGCGGATGCTGCAGCTTGATGTACTTTAGAGGTTTACTCGTTTGCAGAGATATCTTTTTAGCTACAGTAATATATTTTTGCTA